>NW_012267248.1:16793187-16802169 GCF_000151885.1 Dipodomys ordii | reverse complement strand
TTTGAGTTCCAAGTATATTTTAGATATGAGACCCTTGTCCGTTGTATGGCTAGTGAAGATCTTCTCCCAATCCATGGGCTTTCTATTGATCTTGCTAGCTATGTCCTTTGCCATGCAGAAGCTCTGCAAGAAGTTTCCTAACTTTCTAACCTTAATCACAGCACAGAATTCTGATTCATCTTCAAATATATGTGGCCCAGATCAAACCTGTCAAATTCCTTCCCCAGGTTTATTCTAAGTGGAAGGATCTTGACACAAATGTCACAAGAGGAGAAGTCGGGGTGGGCCTGTGATGTCAGGGGGGTTATCCTCTTCCTCCCTCCCTGCCCTCCCCCCACATGCCAGGTGAAGAAAACTTGACTACAGTGAGTGAGAATGAAGACAGTGAGATGGAGAGATGATTCCAGGGGACATATCGCATCACACTTCTCAATCTGTATGTCCCCACAGCCTCTCTGCTTCCTATAAATTCTCTTTTGTTCTATGGACCTTTATAATTTCCTTCCAATAACTCCCCAACTTTGTTATAACATTTTTAGATTTTCATCAATGGCAAGTAAAGGGTTTGAAAATACACCAGTTCATGTGGTTGGCAAGTTACTTGATTTTCCAAAGTGTTATCTCTTCTCTGCTCAAAAACCTTCTTTCCCTGACTGCCGTTTCCAATCGTGTGTCTTTTGTACATTACAGAGTATACGCACGGTTCTCTGAGCACACCTGACCTTTCCCTTTCTGATGTTGTCCCCTCCCCATTTCTTCCAGTAATTGAAAGTGCAACTGTGCATTTGTCAAAATTTACCACAAACAGCACTTGTCAAAGTCTATTGCTCTTCTCCGCTTTTGAACCTCACCTCGTGTAATGTAAGCTTGTTAATGACTGAAGGTGGTTTCCACTCATTCATTAATCTGCCACCATCCCATCTCCCAGAACCAGGCCTTGAAAACAAACACTTAATAAACACTGGGCCCTTAATGTCAACAAAATATGTCCAACTACCAGCTTTTTCTATAGTATCCATTGCTTTAGTTCTAACACAAACATTTTTTCACAATTTAATATTGGTTAAAAAAATCAAGATTTATTCTTTAATTATTGACATGCCATAATATCATTAGTGTAACTTTTCTCTCCTAGGAATACATAAAATATGAGTACATGTTACATTTGACCATATTTTGGAAACCAGTGCAGTATCATGCAAGAATCTCTGATGAATGATTGTACCTCTGTCTTCCTGCCTGTAGGGGAGCCATTCCATGTTCTCAATGTCTCCTTGGTTCCATTTTCTGCTCCCCTTGATGCCTCCAGTTCATCTCTTTTACACTGCACTTTTTTGGATGGGGCGGGGGATCAATCATGTGGCCTGAACTCTGGGCCTGGCTTTCTAGGAGCTGAGATTTTTCCTTTCCTAGTAGGCACTTAAGTCCCCTTGTGTTGTTCACAGATTTTTTTTGTTATAATATTGTTGTTCCCGATTTCCTTTTTCCTACCCACAATGCCCTACGCTTGTCCTTCATTTTCCTTTTCTCTCCACAATTGAATTCTAGGTTTCATGAGGGCCTCAGAACATTTCGGAAGCATTTGAGTCACTCTTTTTTTTTTTTAATAGGATGGGAATGTTTCTAAATAGATTTACACTCAAGAACAGAAGCAAGTTGAGAAGTAAAAGTGTGACACAGACATAGCGTGAACAAGGTTGGTGGTAAGTGCATTTGGAGACCCCCTGAACTCACACAGAGGGGTGCTGCCCGTGGTGTCTGGTGTGGGGCACATGGCCAGCTGGTCCTCTCCGGAGCCCAGCCTGGGAGCCCCTAGGAAAACACTGACCAATAGATTAAGTTGAAAAATATGTAGAAGGCAGGAAATATCAACCTGGAGTATTTATCGATGGCATGGGTGTTCTGGAAGAGGCGAAGCCCCATCTGGCCCTTGAGAAGCCCCTTCTTCCGGGAGGAGCTGGACTCACTGCTCAGGGCCAGGTGAACCACTATTTTGTCTTGCCTTTCCTCTTCTGGCAGAATATGGCTTCTTGGGTACCCGGCCAGGCTGTTGGCTTCAGACTCACTGTAGCTTCCATCCAGCATCATGGTTCTTGAATGAAGCATTCCACACATGCATGGGAACTACAGGCGGCAAAGACAAAGGGCTCTGTGAGGCCTTGTGAGACACGCAGAGCCCCGTAGCTACTCAGCAGTACAGAGAGATCAACCGGGACCACCTGCAGACAGCACTGAGTCAGTGACTCCCTGGTGTGTGAGCCATGCCCAGGCCCCATTCTAGCCTCATTAGTTGAAAACTCCCAGGTGCTGCTACTGCTGCTGCTGTACAGCCAGAATTGAGAATGACTGTGGAGGCCACCCCAACTGCTGAGGCCAAAACTGAGAGAGTTTTGCTACAGAATTAACTAATCCTAGACCAGTGACTCTGTAGAACATGTCCACCGTGATGTAATTCTTCTGTATATCAGAGCCAGGAATTGGGATGGGGGATGGGGGGAGCTGTACTGTTTTTTTTGAAAAAACAGAATTTAGCTCTATAGCCCAGGCTGATCTCAAACTCTCAAACTTCCTTTCTCTACCTCTCAAATTCTAGAATTTCTATGCCACCAGGCCCAGATGGACCCAGGAATTTAAAGCCATATATTCTGATCCTACTGCAGGATTCTGCCTCTTTGTGCAGGAATTAAAAAGAACAAAACAAAACGAGACACATTAGAAAGGGTTGAGAATATAGCTCAATGGCAGAACACTTGCCTATAGTCTATATTAGGACCTGGGTTTGATCGCAGCACTGCCAAAGGGGGTTGGGCAGAAAGCCAGAAACAAAGCTACAGAGAGAGAGAGACAGAGAGAGACACATGCAGAAACATAGAGAAAGAGAGCGAGAGAGAGAGAGAGAGAGAGACATTTAACCTGGCACCAGTGGCACACCCCTATAATCCTAGCTACTCAGGAGGCTAAGAGCTGAGGATCGCAGTTTGAAGCCAGCCTAGGCAGAAAAGTCCGTGAGACTTTTAGCTCCAATAAACTACTCAGAAAAGGCTGGAAGTAGCTCTGTGGCCCAAATGGTAAAGTGCTAGCCTTGAGCAAAAGAAGTTCACGGACAGCAGCATCCAGGCCCTGAGTTCAAGCCCCGTGACTGACAGAAAAAAAAAGTTGCATGAGTTAAGAGTTGGGTTCATGCCTGTAATCCTAGCTACTAAAGAGGTGAGTAGAAAGATTGTGGTCCACAAAGGCACCATAACTATGTGCATCTGATCATATACAATAATATTTATCAAAATGAACTCCAGGAAATGGAAATAAGAGGTTATTTTTCTTTGTTGCCATTTTTGTTTTATTTTCCTTTTGTCTTGTTTGTTCATTTATCTGTCTCTGGGAGAGTAAGTGAGCACAGAAATGATGGGACAAAAGGTGAACAAATGCAGCAGTGGTACTCACTAGACACTGTGTTGAAATGAACTACAGCATACAACCTGTAGTGAGGATGGGAGGGAAAAACTGGAAGAGAGCGAGGGAAAGGGTGACATTGTAGAAGAAGAAATGTAGTCTTCACCTGACATATAACTATAACCCCTTTGTACATCACCTTTATAATAACAATAAATAATTTTTTAAAAAAAGATTGTGGTCCATGGCCAGCCCCAGATATGGGTAAAACAAGGGCTGGTGGCTTGAACTCAGGTACTGTCCCTAAGCTTTTGTGCTCAAGGCTAGCACTCTACCACTTAAGCTATATCTCTACTTCTGGCTTTTTCTAGTTAATTGGAGATAACAGACTCACAAAGCTAGCTGAGGCTAGCTTTGAACAATGATCCTCATATCTCAGCCTCTTGAATTGCTTGGATTACAGGTGTGAGCCACTGGTGCCTAGCTAAGGTATATTTAGATTTAATCATATCCAGACTTATAAAACTGAGAGGTACTGATGGGGCGGAGGGGGTGGTAATTTATTTAATTATTTTTAATAGAATAAGGCACAGGGCTTTTCTTTGTTCTACACTGAAATTCTTTCTGAAATGAAAACAGACTTGTCTCCTAAGATTTGGAGTTAGAATCAAGAAATACCAAATACTATGACAAATACATTTCTTTTTCATTCTCAGTTTGTTCTTGCATGTGGTGCATTAGACATGTCTAGATAATCAGCCTGAGCCAGGACCAGAATAGTGGCGCAGTGGAGGTGAGGCCTATCCAGTATTCCTGAAGCAGCACTTCCCTGATTGGAAGCAAAAGCCTCAAGACAACTTCCCCATAAACTATCTCCTGGGTTCTTACAATGCTGTAGATGCTGGAATGAGGGCTCTGTCATCATTTCTATATAGATGAGAAAATTGAATCCAGTGTCGGTGGCAGAGTTGGGTTGAAACCCAACTTCCTGTTACTTGTCTTTGTAAAAACTTTCTGCTTTCTGGGATTCTTTGGGTGGAAGCTAACACCTATTCTAAAACAGGCCAATCCTCTTTTGACACAAACATCTCTATTTTCTACATGTATTACTCCCATACCAGTCCTTTCCAACCAACCTTCTCCTTCTCTTCCAACACATAGCCCTGGCATAGAGGAGGAAGTGAAGGAACTCTGTCCACCTGCCCACAGTCCCAGCACCTGACCCTTTATGTTACCTTTTCCCGCAGCTTCCGTTCCTTCCACTCCTGCACGGTGGTCAGGTAGTTGACGGCTGCGTATTCCAGCACCGAAAGGAACACAAACACGAAGCTGACCCACAGGTAGATGTCCACGGCCTTGATGTAGGACACGCGGGGCATGGAGCTGTTTACTCCCGTGATGATGGTGGACATGGTCAGCACCGTCATGATTCCTGCAAAACCCAGTCTCAGTTCCCCTGCGAACAGCAGCTAGCGCTGCGCACACCTCTCCCAGAATTACAATTCCACACTCTGGATCCTAAATTCCCCAGATGCATCTCTTCCTAGGCAGCCTGGTCTGTCGCCCCACACACTACCTCATTTATTGCCCCTGATCCTTCTCGCAGATAGCTGGGAAGACTAGCCTTCTCTGTTGGTGACAGGCAGACAGGTGAGTAATGCTTCAGCAAGTCCTGACTCTGATGTGGGACTCGAAATCTGACTTTGGCAAACTTTAAAGGAACATTAAGGAACCAGCAGAGCTGCGTGCCCGTGACCATGCCTGCAATCTTAGCTACTCAGAGGTCTGAGGATCACGGTGCCAAGCCAGCCTAGGCAAAAAAAGTTTGAGATTCTTATCCAAGTAGGCACCTAAAAGCCAGAAGTGGAGCTGTGGATCAAGTTAGAGAGTGCAAGCCTTGAGCAAAAAAGCTCAGGAGCAGCACCTTGGCCCTGAGTTCAAGCCCTAGGACTGACCAAAAAAAAAAGGAAGAAACAAACACTTATGATATCCCTGAAGACCGTAGAAGTTCACAGAAGGCCTACCATGCTACTTTCTGTCCCACTGTGCCTTTGCTGTAAAGCCCTCCTAATTCCTGGGGCTAGAGCTGACCAAATCAATTCTCGGGGCTCAAGCTGACCAAATCATAACAATGGGTAATAAAGTCTCACTCTGGAATTCAGGATCTGGAAAGGGCTAAAAAGCAGCTCTCAACAATGCAGCTAAAATTTCTCTTCCCTGAAATCAAGAAATCATAGACTTTAGGCCCTGCCTCCAAACCCTCAGGCCGTGTAAACAAGGCCAGTTACCGAAAGTTTAGTATTTACACAATCAAATTTTGATATTTGAAGAATCTTCTTATTTACCTAAGTACTGAGCTCCAATACCACGAGTTGGGGAAGTCTTTACCCCAAATAGGCTATGACTTTCTGAATGGATACAACCCAAGTGACTGTCATTTGAACTCACAGAGGTTTTCATAGTGTAGTAGAGGAAACTAAAGCGTCATCTGAGTGGTGGGCAAAAGGTAGGTCAAATGTTCCCCTTTCTGCCTCCAACAGCCCATCAGGTAAGACCTCTGAAAGATGATTTTATCTCTCCTTTACCTACTGATCAGTTGAAAAAAATAACCACCCTACCAGGCCTTGCTGAGTGCTTTACCCAATGATACTCTGGCTGGCACAGCTCTGTGGTCGATCCAGAAGGACACCCAGGACAGCATGACCATCAGGGTGGCAGGGAAATATGTTTGGAGCAAGAAGAAGAAGATGTGGCGATGTAAGGTAAAGTTAATGTAAAGTCGGTTATACCAACCTGAAAGAGATATAACATGGTAAACATACTTGATGCCAGTGATCTCTAATACTTAAAAACTGTACACTTACGTTTTTTCAAAATGGTGATCTTTATGCCATTTGTATCTTTTTTTTTTCAGTACTAGCATTTGAACTCTCTCACCCTTGCCAGGACAGGGTTCCTGCTTGAGATATACTTATCCCCTTTAGCTTTTCTTCTTTCTCTGACAGGATCTTGCATGCATGCCTGAGCCAGCTTGGGCTGACTAGTTATGCTTCCCACATTAGGTATATTCCACTGTGCCTAGGTTTTCATTGATTGAGATGGAGCCTTACAATCTTCAGGCTCAGCGTTGGCCTCAAATTCATAGCTAGGATTACAAGTGTGAGCCACTGGCATGGCTATGTCATGTATATCTTGCTAAAAAAAAAAAATTCTCGTGTGCTGCAATGTTTGGGAAGTTAACCCAGAGCAGTGATTCTCAAACTGGTGTTTTCTGGACAGAAGCAAAGGCATCTTGTGGAAGCTGTTAGCAATGCACATTCTTGGGACCCTTGTAGGACCTACTAAAGAGAAACTATGGGGAATGGGAGGGGACCCAGAAACCTGTGTCGTCTCTCTCTGGGGGATTTGTTAAAACACAGATTGCCAGACTCCCAGAGTGTCCAGCTGCCATTCTGCTTTATACCAAGAGAACCACATAGACTAAGAGCAATGGTCTTTCAAGTTTGATGAGCACCTGTTAAGCATTAGGTTTCCTGAGCTCTGCTGCCTGACAACTGACCCCCTAGGTGTTCAGGGGCCCAGAGATCTGCTTGCTGAGCTCATTCCTCTGATAGCTGGGTGCAGATGGCCTTCAGACTGCACTCAGAACAACATTTTGAGGGGACAAAGACCTTACTGTTAGGGTAGAAGGTGAGAACTGAGTCAGGAAGGGAGGGTTGAGTCAATAAGAAAAGGCTGGAGACCTGGGATAGGTTCTAAAAGTTTGGCACCTGGCTGCTAAGTGGGTTTCTGGTTTGTTTGCTTTCAGCGGTGTGTGTCAATAGATGGTCTTCCAGTATGGTAGAAATAATAACTTACTCATCTGGTGGTCACTGTCCATCTTGCTGGTTTTATTTTCCTTACTCAAATTGGTGTCCTTCAAGGGAATCAGATTGCTTATTAGGTTTGTACAGGCCTGGCTATTAAGGATTATTCATTCCATATCCTTCACTGGAGGGGTAGGGGAGAGTTTGAACCTACATGCTTCTGGATGGGATCACTGCCTCCACATGGTACATAGCAAATAACAGTAGAAGACACATGTTGATCTGTACTCTAGGAAGGCTCGAAGGGAAACAAAACAGACAAGCATGCTATCCTGATATAGAGAATGCCTAAGACAAGCACACAGAGTGATTCTGGCAGATTGCTTGCCTTACCAGCTGTGCACCTTCAGTAACTAGCTTAGTCCTTGAGACTCAGTTTCCTCATCTGTAAACTGGGAATAAATACCTAACACCATAGATGTGTTGGGTAGAAATTAGTAAAATCATACAACACAGTTAAGACAGTGGCACATAATAGAGGTTATATAAGAGACTCAATAATGGCTTTGTTGATTTGAACTTGCTAAGAAAGTCATGTGAACACATACAGGGTGAAAGAAAGTTGAGGTGAGGGCCATGGGCATATCCAGCTCAGGCCTGGGGACGTCCTGTCATGAGCACAGCATTGGCAGGGCCCGCACCCCTGCAGTGTGCGATGCTTTTGACAGAGAAGAGTAGGTAGAGCAAGGGGACCAGCCATTATGTCTGTGCCAAAGCCGGAAGAAGCTCAAAGCCTCCCACTGAAGGGCTCAGCCTGTTCAGTGTTGGGATAAAGAAAATGAAACAAGACCTACTGGGGTGTCCAACCACTGCCCAGCTGTTGTGGGTGGAACTGTGTTCCCTAAAAAGATATGTGGATGTCCTAACCCCCAGGACCTGTAAAAGTGACTTTATTTGCAGCTCGGCAGATATCTGTAATCAAGGTACTGAGGTCATGCTGGATTAGGGAGGCCCCAATCCAATGACTGATGCCCTGTCAGAAGAGGGAAATGTAGACCTAGAAGCCCAGAGAACACCACATGAGGACACTTAGACACAGGGTCACCATGTGATGACAGAGCAACAACAGTCATGCAGCCACAGCCAAGGAGGCCAAGGACTTCCGGTGACACAGAGGCTGGAGAGCAGGAAGAGTCACAGGGAACACGGCCCTCACACCTCTGGCCTCCTGAGCTGTGAGAGTAAATTCTAGTTGCTCAGTCTTCCACACTCATGAATCCATGAGTTAAAAGGTGAGGTATGGGGGAATTGGCAAAAGGATCCTTTTAAAACTTCAAACATGGCCCTAGGTAAAAAAAAAAAAAAAAGGAATCTACTTAGGGGTAGATTATATAGTTGGTATGCACAAAGCCCTGAATTCGATCCCTTGCTATAAGTAGTAACTATATTTCCTTAGAAAGCTGTTAAACCACAAATCAGATCATAGAATCATATACAGCTAGGCTTGGTGGCATACTTCCATAATCTCAGTTACTGGGGATGCAGATGGGAAGATCTAAAGTTCTAAGGCTGGCCTAGGCAAAGTTCTGGAGGTTGTATCTCTAAACAAAATATAAAACAAAAGGGATAGAAGCAACTCGTAATTCAGAGTATGCTTGCCTGACCTGAGAGAGGCTCTGGGCTTAATCCCTAGCACCTGGGGCGGGGTGGGTGGACAGGGAGGGAAGAAAGGAAAGGGAAAGGAAGGAAGGAAGGAAGGAAGGAAGGAAGGAAGGAAGGAAGGAAG
>NW_012267248.1:16792248-16792692 GCF_000151885.1 Dipodomys ordii | reverse complement strand
CTCTCACTCTCCTTTTTTTAAATTTTAATTTATTTTAATTTTTATTTTATTTTTTGCTAGTCATGGGGCCTGAACTCTGGGCCTGGGCGCTGTCCTTCAGCTCTTCAGCTTAAGGCTAGTGCTCTACCGCTTGAGCCACAGCACCACTTCCGGCTTTTTCTGCTTATGTGGTGCTGAGGAATCGAACCCAGAGCTTCATGCAAGCTAGGCAAGCACTCTACCACTGAGCCACCTTCCCAGCCCCCTCTCCTTTTATTTTTAAGTGCTAATTATATTTTGGGACTCTGCATTCTTTTAGTAATGTAGAGAGGCTAAGGCTGCAGAATTCTAATGTTGTTTTTTTTTTTTTTTTTTTTTTGTGGGTCATTGAGTTTGAACTCTGGGCCTGGGCACTATCCCTAGGCTCTTAAGCTCAAGGCGAGTACTCTACCACTTGAGCCACCA
>NW_012267248.1:16787706-16791658 GCF_000151885.1 Dipodomys ordii | reverse complement strand
CACCCAGGCCCAGAGTTCAGGCTCACTACTGGACCCCCCCACAAAAAAAAAGAAATGTAATCATTATCTTGCCCATGTAATTGTAACCCCTCTATATGGTTAAATTTCACAATTAAAAAAAAAAAAAAAAGAATCTCATGGACTTTCCTGCCCCGGCTGGCTTTGAAACACAAGCCTCACGAGCCTTAGATTTCAGGCTCCTGAGTTGCTGGGATTACAGGCATGAGCCACCAGCACCAGGCTCTAATGCATTTTCTTCCACATTTGAGTCAGAATGTGCAAAAGTTAGCTACCAGTGCTGCTGTAGAAGGCCAGTCTGGAAGTCGTGTGAAATTTCTGAATCAGAAACTGGGACAAGGAGATCTTCTCATCTGTTTTCAGGGATTCATCACCGTTCTTCCAATACAGCATTAAGTCTTCATCTGTATATGCATCTTTAAGGGGAAGCAAATAAAGTGAATTTAACTCCTCTGCCTCTTAACCAAGTGAAGCAACAAAGAAATCCTATGCCAGAGTAAAGTGGCGTTAAGACTGCTGTCACTATTAAGACTCAGGGTTTCCAAGATGGCACAACATTGGACAAGAAATAAGGGAATGAAAGGAACAAAAGTCACTGCTACTTACAGCTCTCCAGCTCCAAAGAGCAGGTCTGGGAGTCCAAAGGAAAGTGGCTGAAGTCCATGTTGCACATGGCTGTGACTGTAATCCTACACAACCAAAATGCATGTGTTGGCTTGGCACTGAGTTACTAGCTCGTGCGTCTGCCCAGAGCAAGGGCTGCATGCAGCACATAGCCCGGAGCAGCTGCCTCCTCCAGCCTACTTCTGACATTGGAAACACATGTGAGCAAGTTGCCAGTCCTCATCTGCTAGACCTTTGCCTGCTGTGTGGTCTTAATGCTTCACTGTGTTCCCTCTACTGGGCTGCTGTCCCCCTTCCCGAGCTTCTGTGAACACCTAACCTCTTGTACCTGCTACCATGCTTCAACCCAAAGCTAGGAAGTGCCTAGTATTACCACTTAATTCTGCTGGACTATACAAGTGGGCCAGGAAGATGTACAATGAAACTGTTAAAATACTGAAGTTACTGTAGAAGCCAATCTGAAGTAATGACTAGTGTGTGTGTGTGAGTGTGTGTGTGTGTGTGTGTGTGTGTACACGTGTCACGTTAGTACTGGGGCATGAACACAGGGCCTCATGCTCTCACTTGGCTTTTTCGCTCAAGGCCAGCACTCTACCATTTGAGTCACACCTCCATTTCCAACTTTTGGGTGGTTAATTGGAGATCAGAGTATCATGGCCTTCCTTGCCCAGGCTGGCATTGAACCATGATCCTCAGATCTCAGCCTCCCGAGTCACTAGCATTATAGGTGGGAGCCACTGGCATCTAGCTGTTACTATATTTTAAATCTTTATTGCCAGTCAACTAGAATCATAGTCGCTCAGGATATAAAATACATAAGTCATGGCCACCATCTACTCATTGAGGTTGAAGTAGCCTTCATCCCAGTGATGAGGAGGAAGTCACCACCTGTCAGCATACCTGTTTCATCTTTAGCCAATTCTGACTGCTATCAAAAGGCCGTCCCACAGACCCATCCATTGTGCTGAACACTTCAGGACCAAAGGGACAAACCTTCCATATTGGAATGGCGTTGGACCAGGGAACCACAGCCCTCTGGACAGTTACCTCATGCTGTACAGCACGTGGCCATCTGGGAATACCCTTAGCATGATGTTGTCAGTGGTGGTGTCATGAGTGAATGACCTTTTGGAGTGAACAAAAAAGACATCAGGGACCCAGATCTTCTTCACCAGCCGGCCATCGAATGTCATGCTCTTGTTGCTGGTGCTAGGGAAGGCCAGCCTCTCGTCCTTCCAGTAATGCCGCAGGTACAGCGTCATGGTGAAGTCCTGTGAGAGCGCAGGGAGAGACCGGACTGAGAGACCTCCCTTCCTCGATGAACCCACCATCCTCCACTGCACCAGACACCCAGGTCTAGCCTCTAGAGTAGGAGGAGATAGCTTCATAGCCCTGGGCACACGGCCTATGTGACAGCCCTGCTGCCATCAAAGAGTGGCTTTAGCTTTGAACATCATGAAGTCAGGGCCAGAAACTGAGCTTTGTAAATGGAAACTCCAGCTGTCCGGCCAGCAGTCTGGCCTGCTGGGCAGCAGGACAAGATTTTCTCGCAGCCCTGCTCTTTCTTACTAGAACCTGCATCCACATGGCTCCTTCCCCACCCATCTAATCATTCCATTGCAGTAAGAGAGCTGAAAAGTCAACTGCCCTTCTGAATCACGTTTCTACTGTCAGATTTGTAAGGTCCCTGAAGGCAGAGCTGAGCCATGCCCACACTGAATTTCCCATTCACCATTACATGTAATGCCTGGCAAGGTAGATGAGATGGTAGGAGCTTCATAAATGTTCACTAGATGAGGGCTGAGGACATAGTTCAGTGGTAGACCACTCAAGGTCCTAGGTTGGATCCCCAGCATATTAAAGCAGTATTTTTTTTCTTTTTCTTTTTTGTCAGTTGTGCGATTTGAACTCTGGGCCTGGGCGCTCTCTCTCAGCTTTTCAGCTCAAGGTTAGTGCTCTATTACTTTGGGCCACAGTGCCATTTCTGGTTTTCCTGGAGCTATGAGTCTCACTGACTTTCTTCCCTGGGCTGGCTTTGAACGCAATTCTCAGATCTCAGTCTCCTGAATAGCTAGGATTACCGGCATGAGGCACCAGTGCCTGGCTTAAAGCACTATTTTCTAAGTGGAAAAAAATGGAGAGATGAACAGCTAAGAGCATAGACAGCACAATGCCGACGATGAGCTCCACCTAGAAGCTTATCGCATTAGACTCCATGCCTATATATCTAATACCTAAAATCAAGAATTTGGTCCTGATGCCATAGCTAGAACTAAGACACAAGGTTCAAAGGGCTAACTAGCTACCTAGAAGACCTCCTTGGAGAGCAGGTGGAAGAAGGATAGAGAATTAGCTTCTGGTGGACCGAAATGAAGGCTCAGGAAGAACCAGCACTGAAGCTGTGCTGCACAAGGATGCTGGTCGTTAGACTGATCCTGGCCCTTGGTGCATTCATCGACCACATCTGCACCCTTCACACTGGACAGCATCCTTATCAGATGTTGGCACCTTTGTATCTTATCAGCTGTGACGGGCTGAGTCAGTTAAGAGCTAGGGAAAGGCAGGGGTGTAGCTGAATGGCAGAGAACCTGGTTTAGGGAGCTCAAGGTCTAGGGAACTCAAGGCCCTGGGTTTGACCTTCAGCTCTAAAAAAAAAAAAAAAAACAAGAAAAAAAAGCAAGAAGCTTCCTGCACACTCTGGATGCCCCCTTTTGTGTTTATTCATTCCACATAGTTTGAGGCCCCCCACAGCCCAGGGCGGGGGTGCATACCATGTCCACCTCAGAGATGCTGTCCAGACTCTCCACCTGTACGTCCACGCCCACCGGGATGGCAGGGCCTGTAGGAGAGCAGAGACAGCTGGTTAAGGCCTGTTCCTTCCTGCCAACACCTCCCCCAGGGCAGTCAGGGCTGCAGTGAGGTAGAGGATTCAAATTGTGGGAGATGCAGGGCTGGGGGGAGGAGGGAAGGGGTTTCCACTAGTCTCTGATATGTGGGGTGCCTGAGTTTTTCTTTATCACTGAAGTCAGACTATGCCCGCTCTATACATTGTTCTGGGGTCAAGGTGGATGTTTGTTTGTTTGTTTGCTGGTACCAAGTTTTGAACTCAAGGCCCATATTTGACTAATTTGCTTGCCCGATTGAGCCATGCCTCCAGCCCTACTTTTTGCCAGTTAATTTGCAGAGGGAATCTTGAGGACATTTTCCCCTCTGATTGGTCTTGAGCCTTCATTCTCCAGGTCTCAGACTCCTGAGTAACTAGGAATAGAGATTTGAGCCCCTGGTGCCTGGCTGATTTTATCTGTGTGTG
>NW_012267248.1:16784225-16787621 GCF_000151885.1 Dipodomys ordii | reverse complement strand
GTGTGTGTCCTGACCAGGCGGTGCGGCAGTAGACACCCTGCCTGCTGTGCTCAGAGAAGTCAGGAGAGCCTCAGAGAGTGGGACAAGGCGAGCCTGGGTCTTCTGGAATGAGAAGACTCCGAAGGGACTTAGACGGAGGCAGGGAAGAGGACAAAACCCCCTGGCAAGTATTAAGTAGGAACTAGAAGGCTGAGAAAATACATTTTGTCCTCTTAAACATGAAAGTAAATGAGCACAATTGCTTCCTTTTCCTTTCAGCTAATAATTAAGGGAAGAAGTAGATCTTCAAAAAAAAATATGTTTTAGCTGGGCGCTGGTGGCTCACACCTGTAATCCTAGCTACTCAGGAGGTTGAGATCTGAGAACTGCGGTTCAAAGCCAGCCCGGGCAGAAAAGTCCATGAGACTCTTTTCTCCAATAAACCACTAGAAACCTGGAAGTGGTACTGTGGCTCAAGCAGTAGAGTGCTTGCCTTGAGCTGAAGAGCACAGGGACAGCACCCAAGCCTTTCATTATTATGAATGCTATGTAATGGTGGGGGCGGGGGAGAAATGGGGGGGGTTGCAGTTACATAAATCAGGAAGTTGATCTTTCTAATGTCCTGTGTACCTTATTGATGGCTTAGGTCAGGACCCAAAAGAAACCTCTGCTCTGACAACCATAATTCCTCAGCCCCAGGGGTGCTTTGAAGGACCATTGTGTAGGGGGCACTGCTCCCTAGCCCCCAGTGGCGCGTTTCAGGTGCCACATTCTCACAGTGCTGTGGGCTCCCAGCATAGCCCCCCTCCCCCCAGGAACAGGAGCTGGCTAGTTACCTCACCTTCTGAACCCTTCTTAATCTGAGATGTTAAACAGCCCGGAGTTGGGCTCTGAAGCCCTGGACAGCGCTGCTTCCTGTGGAAACGTGCCTCCCTCCTCTTACATCTTCATTGCCTTCTTCTTTTCTTTTCTTTTTTTTTCTTAATGTGTATGGTAGTGGGGTTTGAACTCAGGGCCTTACACTTGCTAGGTAGACAGATGCTCTACCACTTGAGCCACACCCCAGCCAATTGCCTTTTTCTAATGTGTACTGCAGGTGACCTGCTACATGGCTCTAAGAGCCAGCAGAGACACATCAGAATGACTGTCCTCTTTGGATGCACTCTCCAGTGGCCTGCTTTTCACACAATGTGTGGAGTGTTCGACCAGGAGCTGTCTGGTTCAGGCATGTGCCAGATAAATGCTATCAGTGTGTAGCGTCTCTTACTGTGCCAAGGCTCTTGGGCCTGACTTGTTTTCCACAGCTCCAGCTGTCCTTTTAAGGAGAAACTTTGTGATAAGATAGATCGGGAGAAATGAGGTCTGCAAAACCATTGTCAGGAATCCACAGAAGCCCAGTGTATTCATGAAGAGCTTGATTAAAGCCACACAGGCACACTTTGCTGTGCTCTAAGCCTTGCATTCCTTTGATAATTTGCAACACTTAATAAAAAGAAAAAGGAAAGGAAAAAGAAAAAAGGAAAGAAAGGGGAAGGAGGAGAGGGAAGGGGAGAAAAGGAAAAAGGAGGAGGGAAGGGAAGGGAAGAAAGGGGAGGGGAAGAGAAGAGAAGGGAAGAAAAATAGGAAAAATAATAAATGTGCATAAGGTTTGTCATAGCAAAATACTAGAAACAAATATTGTTTAATTATTGAATAATGACATTAGTCATATTTAAAATGTCATTATTCAAAACAATGACATCAGCTGGGTGCCGGTGGCTCACACCTGTAATCCTAGCTACTGAGGAGGCTGAGATCTGAGGATCATGGTTCAAAGCCAGCCCCGGCAGAAAAGTCTGTGAGACTCTTATCTCCAATTAACCACTAGAAAACCAGAAGTGGCACTGTGGCTCAAGTGGTAGAGTGCTCACCTTGAGTTGAAGAGCGCAGGGATAATGCCCAAGTCCAGAGTTTGAGCCCCATGACCAACAAATAATAATAACAATAATAATAATGATGATGATGATGATGATGATGACATTAGTCACATAAGTTATGATGGCAAAGCCGTACAATGAAATAGTAAGCAACTGTTTAAAAAAATATAGAGCTGGGCACCAGTGGCTTATGCCTATAATCCTAGCTATCCAGAAGGCTGAGACCTGGAGGATCATAATACAAAGCCAGCTCAGGCAGAAAAATCCACAAGGCTTTATCTCCAATTAGCCAGCAAAATACCAGACTGGAGGTATGGTCCAAGTAGTAGAGCACCATCTAAGATAAAAAAAAGACTTGTATTCAACTCCTGTCACCATATATATATATATATGTATATGTGTATCTATCTCTCTCTCTATAATATATATGAAGGTCTTTATAAATTGATAAGGAGAGATCTCTGATATATTCCTAAGTTTAAAAATTCAAAGTGCAAAAGACTACAGTAGCATAATATCAAGGTAAATATGTAGCTATAAAAGAGAACACATTACAAAATAGTCTGAGTAGTGAGGTGGGGAGAATATGTATGTACATTCACTTGGATGTTAATAACATGCTTTGAAGGAACAAAAATACCTTCACAGGCATCTAGAACAATAGAGGAATGATTGCCCTGGGCTATGCTTGAGCCAACCACATGTGAAGAGAAACTTTCAGACACCCAGCATGGACCTCTGTGGGGTGGTGTCTTCATGTCCATACTTCACTAGGAACTGTTGAAGGGTATGCAAGATGGACCTTGCAAAATTAAGGAACTGGAGCAACAGTCTTCAAGTATTCAAAGGATTATCATGTGAAGGACTTTCTCAATAGCGCCATCATTCTGCCATGCAAGGTAGTACATGGAAAAAGCTCAGCAGCATGTAGTGTCACTCAAAATGATAAAAACTCTCCAATGGCATTCCACTCCAATGATGGACCAGGTTGCTTCCATAGTGTATGATTTCATTTATATGAAGGTCAAGAATAAACAAAACTAAGCCAGGGGTCAGTGACTCACACCTGTATTCAGGAGGCTGAGATCTGAGGCTCACAATTCCAAGCCAGCCCAGAAAGAAAAGTCCACGAGACTTATTTCCAATTAATCATCAAAAGGCAAGAAGTAGAGGTGTGGCTCAAGTGGTAGAGCCCTAACTTTGAGCAAAAAAGCTAAAGGTCAGCACCTGGGTCCTGAGTTCAAGCTCTAGTACTGGCACTGAGTAAACAAACAAAACTAAGCCAGACCAGTGGCTCAAGCCTGTAATCTAGCTATTCAGGAGGCAAGATCTGAGGGTCACAGTTCAAAGCCAACCAAATAAGGAAGTCTGTGAAACTCTTACCTCCAATTAAACACCACAAATAGCACTGAGGCTCAAATGACAGAGTACCAGCCTTGAGTTTAAAAGCTAAGGGACAGGGCCTGGGGAGGTGGCTCAGTGGTAGAGTGCTTGCCTTGCA
>NW_012267248.1:16783471-16783775 GCF_000151885.1 Dipodomys ordii | reverse complement strand
ACACACACACACACACACACACACACACACACAGAATAAGCAAAATTAATTCATGGAAATAGAGCTCGGAAAAGTGGTTTCCATTGGTTACACTGGGCAGGGATGTAAGAGAGCCTTGTGAGGAGCAGGCAAGGTACCATCTGTTGATCTGAGTATGCTTTCGATGTAGTAGTGCTTGCATATGTCACAATTTGAGCCCCTCGCCGGGTGCTGGTGGCTCACGCCTGTAATCCTAGCTACTCAGGAGGCTGAGATCTGAGGATCGAGGTTCAAAGCCAGCCTGGGCAGGAAAGACCGTGAGACT
>NW_012267248.1:16782457-16783024 GCF_000151885.1 Dipodomys ordii | reverse complement strand
TTCTTTTTGCTTATGTGGTGCTGAGGAATCGAACCCAGGGCCTCATGCATGCAAGGCAAGCGCTCTACCACTGAGCCACCTTCCCAGCCCTCTCCAAAGAAAACTTGAGGGGCTGAAGAGTGTGTGATTATGTATGTGAATGTGTCAGTACCCACGCGGTGAGGAGCCCGGCCTCTCCGCTTGCCTCCTTGCGCAACTGGGGGACCTTTCATATGTTCTTCTCCAAGCAGTGAGGAGCCTGAGCCCCTGGTGAACAGCTGGGCTCCTCTCTGTTAGCTTGGCTCTGAAGTGGCCGGACCACCGTAGGCATCTCTAAGAAGGAGAGTTTGGGGGGGTTGGGATTTGTATGGCCTGTTGTTTACATTTTCTCCCATCTTTGCTCTCTTTTCCTTGAGGTTCTTCTCTTGGAGTTTTAAGTTGATTTGTTGGTATCATTGAATGTTTTTAGTGTAAAAATAGGCTTGGTATGGGGAGGAGGGGGGAGGCTGGGAAGGGATGGGAAGGGTAAACAAAGGAGGAGGCTGCAATGCTTGGTAAGAAATGTACGCATTATCCTGCCCATGCAAT
>NW_012267248.1:16760170-16781562 GCF_000151885.1 Dipodomys ordii | reverse complement strand
CTGTAATCCTAGCTACTCAGGAGGCTGAGATCTGAGGATCGCGGTTCAAAGCCAGCCCGGGCAGGAGAGACCGTGAGACTCCTATCTCCAATAAAACCACCAGAAAGCTGGAAGTGGCGCTGTGGCTCAAGAGGTAGAGTGCTCGCCTCGAGCTGAAGAGCTGAGGGACAGCGCCCAGGCCCAGAGTTCAAGCCCCACTACCGACCAAAAAAAAAACAAACTTTATTATCATGAATTTTCTTGGCAGAATTACCCATTATGAACCTCAAGGAATCTGAAACCCCAGAAATCTGACCATCTCCTCTTGACCTGAGCCAGAGGTGCTCAGGCTGCTGGCTGGGAAGAAGGCACACAGGAACACAGGATGGTAATCCACACCCACGCCTCTCCTCTCTAGCAGGTGTCAGAGCTCAAGGAATTTAGTGCCTTTTAAATGCCAATGCCTCTGTGATAAATGAAATTTACTAATCCCTAAACAGTGACAGGAGAGAGGGTCTGACAGCTGGGTTTGCTGAGCGGACATGCACAGATATGTGACAGGGCTTTGCATATATTATCTCTCCTAATCAGGACAGCACCCCATCCTTAGTGATTATGGCTCCCATTTTATGGAGCAAGTGGAGGCTTAGAAAGGCTAGTTGGGTCCTGAGAGAGGATGGAGGGCAGAGGTAAATGAGAAAGGGAAGCAGCCCACCTCTCTTAGTTGTGGTTTATGTGCTGAAATGCTTTGGGCCTCAGTCTCCCTGTGGTCTGCTCTCTTCTCACCTTGCTCCCTATCTGACAGCGGGCTCCCTTCTCAGCTACTGTGGGCTGAATGTTTATGTTCTCTAAAATGCCCATGTTGAAATCCTACCCCCCCCCCACCCACACACACGGTGATAGTTATCGATGAGAGGTAATTAGGTCAAGAGGGTGAAACTCTCTTGGAAATAGGATTTTGGCCCTTAAAAAAGAGACCTCAGGGAGTCTTTACCCCTTTTCATCCTGTGGGGTGATACAGAGAAAGGGGCCACCTTGAACCAGAAAGTGGCCTCTCTCCAGCCAGAATCTGTCAGTGCCTTCATATTGAACTTCAGCCTTCAGACCTTGTTGCTAAGCCCTCCAGCCTGCTAGGACAGAACTTTTCTAAAGCTGCTTTGGGCCCCTGCTTTGTGTCTTCTGGCTGCCTCTGTTGTTTTGTTTGTTTTAGCAACAGCAAGTTGGCCTCAGCGCTGGTCCCCGCTGTGAAGGTGAACAGTGGAGTCACCTGCAGCCTCCTTCAGTCTGCCCACTCTCCTCTCCTTGGGGAAATGAGTGACTTTAGGAGTCCTGATGAGTTTATTTGGCTGAGACCCCCATTCCCACCCCCCCCAAGGAGGGGCTATGCTGGGAGACCTGGGCAGGGCAGCCCCTCTCAGCAGCCCTGGGGGACCTAGATTCAGTGAGGGGGGACATAGTCCTACCTCCAAAGGCCGGCCTCATGGTGAAGTCGTGATCATCCACTCTGAGGAGAGGCTGAGGTTTTCCTGCTCGGAGTTTGGTCACGTCAAGGCTCTTTTTGTACAAGTTACTGCAAAGACAAACAGAAATGCTTTCCCACTAGCCCACCAAGGTGTCGAGTGAGATTTGGGCAGATTGCTTCCTGTAGGTCCTACTGATCAGGCATCTTTTCTCCATCCTGCCACCTTCATATCTGGGAAGGGGAGTAGTGAGGGACCCCTTCCAATATTACACACATACCCCCAACACACAGACAGGCCCAAAACTGAGTCTCAGTTCCTTCCAGAACTTTCCATCATTCTACCCAGGAAGCTCTTAATTATCTTGCCAAAAGTTAGAGTGGGATGAAGCTGATTGGGTTGAGTACTGGGGGATTACGATTTGTTTTTCCCATGCATTGTTATCATATTGCATTGTGTGATCAATATTCTTTGAGACCATGCTTTAAAATGATGGTTTTATCCTAGCAGACCTAGTTTTTCTTTCGCCAGGTTGCTGGTCAGTCTCGCAGGGCTAACCCCTGTAGAGAGCCTCTGTCAGCAGAGCCGGTGAAGGTCAGGGCCACATGGGGAAACACAGTGCTCTGGGCACCCAGCCAGGAGGCCACATGGCGGCAGCCGGAGCTGGAGCCCAGAATGCAGGCCCTGCTTCCGCCCCTTCCTCTAAACTAGATGACACATTTTTTTTCTAGACCATTTTCTTTAGCACAACCCCACACAATCCTAAAGCAGTCAGAGCAAGATGTCCTAAAGGTACAGGCACCAGTGGCTCCTGGCCATAATCCTAGCTACTCAAGAGGCTGAGATCTGAGGATCCCAGTTCAAAGCCTGCCTGGGCAGGAAAGTTTGTGAGACTCTTATCTCCAGTTAACCACCAAAAGAACCAGAAATGGAGCCATGGATCAAATAATGGAGTGCTAACCTAGAGCAAACAAGCTCAGGGACAGTGCCTAGAGGCCCTAAGTTCAAGCCCAGGACTGGAATTAACAACAACAACAACAACAAAAAGATGTCCTAAAGAAATTGTCTACTGACAAGATTGTCATTAAGGAAAAGAAATGAGAAGGGAAAACAGGAGAGAAGGCACAGAGATGTGGTAATCCATAGCACCTTGTCTCTTTCTCTAACAATACTTACTGGTTCATGCCTGGTGCCTGACTTAACTCATATACAATTCATTGAATCTTCTTAAAGGGTTAGGACTGAGTTCACTAAGCACAGTGCTTAGCACTTAGTACTCAGTATAAGGCATCAGCATGACAGGACAAAGTGGTCAGCTCTAGAAGGAATTTAAAACAATTTCATTCTAGTCTGTTTGATCAGAATTCTCTGTAGACCAGAGGGCTTATCAAAAGTCCTATGACTGGCTGGAAATGTGGCTTAGTGGTAGAGTGCTTGCCTAGCATGCATGAAGCCCTGGGTTCGATTCCTCAGTACTACATAAAGAGAAAAGGCCAGAAGTGGCACTGTGGCTCAAGTGGTAGAATGCTAGCCTTGAGCAAAAGAAGCTCAGGGACAGTGCCCAGGCCCTGAGTTCAAACCCTAGGACTGGGGGGAAAAGTCCCACATCAAAAATATCAAAAAGTCCTGATACTGAGTCCTTATCCTGGATGAATCAGATCTATATGTCTGGGAGGGGTGCCAACATTGTCAGGATTTAAAAGTCTAGCTGATTTGCAAAGCTTAGAACCACTGTTCCAAACAGTGCCACATCTATGCTATCTCTTCATAATTATAAACTGGCTTTGTGCTTTGTTGGTCAAAACAATGATTGTCAAACTTAGCTACAGGACTGACTGTAATCACTTGGGAGGTGTGCAAACTACTGCTGGATTGGAAGGAGTGGTTTTGTTTTGGAGTCTCAGTGCAGAGAGTATATAAAGGGTCTGGTGAGTGGCTCCAAGGTGAAGCAGTGTTTGAGAATCATGAGGACCAGAACTTAACCAACACCTTGGCACCATCCCCAGAGCTGCCCAGATACATGTTGGCATGGACCTTTAGGTAGAAGAAGCAGGAGAATAATTGCAACATGGTAAAGTTTGCTCAGGCTCTCTATGATTTGATTTGTATCGAAGGGTTTTGTTTGTTTTTTATCTAAGCAAAGAGCTTTTCCTTTGTTTACTGTTCCTTTGTCATTATGCCTATTTTTACCTCTGTGTTCTGTTATGCTTCATTAGCTTTGGGACAAACAGATGTTTTTTCTGGTTAAGCAGTAACTTATTTCTTGTCTTGAGATCTTGGAAACATCTTCCAATAAAGTCTCTTAACTTTCACTCTGTACTTGCTCTGCCCAGATGATGTAATTAAGTGGACTCAAAGCTGTTCTGATGGATAAAGCAGCCACTAATCCCATGTGACTGTTTCAATTTTGGTTAAGTACAATTCATATTTAGTTTCTGCATTATACTAGCTACAGGTAAGTACACAAAGCCACTTGAGCTGTTGGCTACTGTTTTGAGTGGTACTGATGTAGAACAATAATGTTTTATTAGCCAGGTGCTGGTGGCTCACATCTATAATCCTAACTACTCTGGAGGCTGAGCTCTGAGAATCAAGGTTTGAAGTTAACTCAAGCTGAAAAATCTGTGAGACTCCTGTCTCCAGTTAACAAGCCAAAAGCAGGATCTGGAAGTGTGGCTCAAGTGGTAGAACACCAGCAGAATGAAAAAGCCAAGTGAGAGTACACGGCCCTGAGTTCAAGACCCAGTGCCAGCACACAAACATACATATGCAAAAAATGTTCTATTGGTAGTTTAGTGCTAATCTAAAGGTTGGCCAGTCCCTGCCCCATGGATTTCCATCAGCTGAGTCTCCCAGGAAACTTCCAGGCGCAATTTCCCAGGCCTAGTTTCCACCCCCCCCCCTCATTTTCTCAACTCTGATGAGAGGGTGAGGGTTCAGGCCAAGGCTATCTCCCTTCCTCTTCTTCCGGTTCCTTCCATCAACCTTGAGGAGGACAGCTTCCATGTGGAAAACTGTCACACATCTTGTGACTGTTCCCCAACTCTGGGATCTGACATATTCCTGTGGAGTAGCCATCCTGCATGATGCTGTCTGTCCTTCTCTGTCACTCCAGCCCTTACCACCACAGAAGGAGAAATAACAACAGACAAGGGACAGATAAGTAATGTAATATCAGTTGTGGGGGCTGGGTGCTGTCCCCCAGCTCTTCAGCTAGCGCTCTACCACTTGAACCACAGTGCCACTTCCAGCTTTTTTCTGCTTATGTGGTGCTGAGGAATTGAACCCAGGGCCTCATGCATGCAAGGCTAGCACTCTACCACTGAGCCAACTTCCCAGCCCCAGGAGGTGATTTTTTAAATGTCATTAAAAAAAATGAGAAATCAGGGCCTGGGAATGTGGCTTAATGGTAGAGTGCTTTGCCTAGCATGCATGAAGCCCTGGATTCAATTTCTCAGTACCACATAAGCAGAAAATGCCAGAAATGGTGCTGTGACTCAAGTAGTAGAGTGCTAGCCTTGGGCAAAAGAAGCTCAGGGACAGTGCCCGGTGCAAGCCCCAGTACTGGCAGAGACAGAGACAGAGACAGAGATAGAGACAGAGAGATAGAAAAAGACAGGGAGAGAGAAAACAGGGTAAAGAAATAGGAAGAGGGCTGGGAAGTTGGCTCAGCGGTAGAGTGCTTGCCTGGCATTCATGAGGCCCTAGGTTCCATTCTTCAGCACCACATAAGCAGAAAAAAGCCAGAAGTGGAGCTGTTGCTCAAGTGGTAGGGCATTAGCCTTGAGCTGAAGAGCTGAGGGACCATGTCCAGGCCAGAGTTCAGGCCCTACAACTGTCAAAAAAAAAAAAAAGAAGGAAGGAAAGAAAGAAAGAAAAAGAAAAGAAAGAAAGAAAAAGAAAAGAAAGAAAGAAAAATAGTGAGAGATGGGTTGGGAGGTACAGTGGTTAGATGGATAGCTGAGGAAATCTTTGAGGCCTGGAGGGAGAGAGCCAGGATGGTCTGAAGAAAGCTCACTCAGTGCGAACAGCATTCCAGGTATTCTTTCCTCCTTTAGA
This sequence comes from Dipodomys ordii, assembly GCF_000151885.1. Lineage (NCBI taxonomy): Eukaryota > Metazoa > Chordata > Mammalia > Rodentia > Heteromyidae > Dipodomys > Dipodomys ordii. The sequence continues at coordinate 16,776,064 of NW_012267248.1, read as the reverse complement.
GTCACCTCCCTTGGTCCATGTAGTTTCTAGTTCACCCACTGTCTAGTCCTTTAACCGTGCTCCGGTCATCATCTTCCCTCTCTGCTAGGCCTCAGCATTCAGCTGCCTGACTGCTTAGGCATTTAAACCGAGCACATCCAGTTCACACTGTGATGGAAGTGACTTTGGCTGCAGGGTAAGGTATGTCAGATGAGACAGGGAAGGACTGAGCGGCAGGAGCACACAGGTCATGCAGAGCCTTGAAAGTCCTGTGAAGAATTCTGTCCTTATCCAAAGGCCAGGGGAAAGCGAGAAGACAAAGCAAGAAGTCATGATCAGATTTGCTTTTAGACAAGCCCATCACTAAGACATCAAGAAGGAAAATATAAACCAGGACCAATGGCGCATGCGTGTAATCCTAGCTACTTAGGAAATTGAGATCTGGGGATCACAATGTGAAGGACAGGAGAGACCCTTATCTCCAATTCAGTCACCAAAAAAAGCCAAAAGTAAAGCTGTGGCTTAAGTGTTAGTTTTGAGTGAAAAAGCTCAAGGATAGTGTCCAGGCCCTGAGTTCAAGCCCCAGTACTGGCACAGGAAAAAAAAAAGGAAATCCTAATTGATCTTTGTTCTTTAGAGCTGGGCCTGGGTCTCAGGTCCAGGCCCATTGAGCATATCCATAGTTACAGCCCGATGCTTCCAAAAGACTCCCCAGCCTCTTGGACTAAGGTTCATTTATTAGCTGCAATAGTGTGAGAGGTCATGACCAGACACCCCAGCAATGACGTCAGGGGTGGCAGATGAAGGGCTCAGCCAAGGGCTTAGCAGATCATAGACATTAAATTGTGAGTGCAGCCGGCTCACTGCCCCTTGGCCTCCCAGGGGCCAAATCCCTCCTGTTAGCACAGTTTCCACTTCTATTTAGGGGAGGATTAGGAACCGGAAGTCCCAGAATGCACCACCCCAACAGGAGAGAGGACATTTAAATCCTGCTACCATTGAGGGCTCGAAGTATTTTTAAGGGGCTGATTGTTTGATCCTGAGCCTTGGGGAAGTGGTCCTTTCACAGGCTTTGGTTGGACCCTCAGAGCCTGACCCCTCAGGCCACAGCAGGCTGCCAAAACTTCCAGGTGAACTTAAACTGCCCTCTATTTTTTTTTCCAAGGAGGAAAAGTGATCGCCATGCCAGCAGAAGCAGGGCTAGAGTCACTGAGCTGTGATTTATTTAGCAATAACAGCAAGAACATCATTCACCCTGCTGGGCACAGGCCCGGAGCTGAACACTTCAGACATCCCCCACCCCGTCGTTAGCTGAGGAAAGTGAGGATTAGAAAGATTAGGAAACATAGCCACAGTCCAGAACACAGCAGAATTGCTCCAAAGTTGGCCTTCCTAGCCTCTCAACTCCTTTTCCACCCCCAGCCACGGGTAAGGGACATTGTGTAGCAGATGGGTGAAGCTGCTCCTGGGTCCAGTGAAACAGCTCGAGGCAGGTGGCCAAGAATGGAGTGTTCCAGAGGTGACAGATAGGCCAAAAAGCAGGAGAGCCAGAACTCCAGGGGAAGCCTCTATGGGCCAGAAGAAAAGCAGTCACATGATCAGGAGATTGATTGAGGCCACAGGCAGGGAGGAGGGGGATAAAGTAGGAAGGCTGAGAGGCAGGAAGGCAAGGACCAGGAATAAGCGAGAGGCATAATGGGGAATACTTGGATCCAAAAACCAGAAGCAGTTCTTGAAAAAGCAGGTGATGGGCAGAATAATTGTTTTATGTAACTGTATTGGCCAGGAGAATGCAGGGAAGGCTGGCAGGTGAGGGTGATTATGGGCAGGGGAGTGGAGGGGAGGGAAGAGTATAAACTCAAATGGGCGGCATGTGTGCAGTGTGATTGTGTATGCGCAGCACTCTAGATGTGCTCTGTAACACTGTGAGGAGAAAAGAGATCATTTTCTTCTTGTTTATTAGTGTGGTGTAACTCCTGTGTAATGAAAGTACATTTGAAAACTAGAAAGTGTCAGCTTTAACCAGGCACTAGTGGCTCACACCTGCAATTCTAGCTACTTAAGAGAGATCTGAGGATCCTGGTTCAAAGCCAGCCCAGTCTGTAGGACTCTCATCTCCAATAAACTACTTAGAAAAAGCCAGAAGTAGTGCTGTGGCTCAACTGGTACAGCACTTGCCTTGAGCTGAAGAGCTGAAGGACAGTGCTCAAGCCCAGAGGTCAAGCCCCGTGACCGACAAAGAAAGAAAAGAAAAGAAAACATCAGCTGTTGGACTGAAATTTTCTACAGGGAAATGTAACTGTCTGTAATTATCTGACCACAGGTATATCCTGGAAGATAGAAAAGCACAACATCCTGATCTTTTTCTCCTCAATAATTATTTTCCATATTTTGAATGTATGTGTGTTCATCTCTTGGGATGACTTTCAAGAAATTGTCCTCCCTCTAATTGTCATTTTCCAGCTGTCCCCATGCTCACTGAAGTTGTCTGGAAGTGAGACTCTGGGTCTTTTGAGAAGTGATAGATGCCAGGCAGTCCAGGCTGCTGAGTGGGAGCCCCTGAGGACCCCTCAAGGGTTTTCCTGAACTTTCAGGTGGTGATTTTCCTCTAGCCTTAGTTAGGAACCTACATTCCAGCCCACCAGCTCTGTAACTTCACTCCTGCCGGGAGCTACTGTTTATTCATCTGTAAAATAAGCCCTTCTGGGAAATTTCCAGGCATGTGCTCTGAGAGATAAGAATCCCACTGCTGATGCCAAAACATGGCATCGTCTGTCTCCCTCTTCTGGACTACCCATGCCTATTTGCATCATGAAGGTTCTACAAGTTCTGCTATAAAGATATATTACAAATGACTGAATTGCATCCATTACAAATGACTGAAACAGGAATCTCCCACTCTCCTTTGACCTTAGGCCTCTTCGCCTTCTATTTACTTTTCCCAAAGTTAGACTCAGAGGAGCTGGTAGATGATAGCCTTCGGGTCCCCTCCAGGTCACATCTATGATGTTGGGCACCTAGCCAAGCTAAGTTCTCCAGGGGATTGCCTCTTCCCATCTTCTGGAGGATTCTACTCTGTGCTTTTTGACTGAGCACAATGAGGTCTCAGAGACCATTTTCATTTCCCAGAAAAACAGTTCCCCCTGCAGTACCAGAGATTTTAACTCTCATTTATCTTTATTTTAACTCTCATTTATCTCATTTTCTAAAGATAAGGTAGCAAGCAAGCCTCAATGTATGTTTATAATGCACATGTATATTTATGTATATTTATATTCTATACATATCACTTGTAAGTAAATATACCTATGTTAGAGGTACAGGTTCTAGAAAACATTGCTGAAAGCATTGTATGATTCAAAAATTGTTTAGAAATTCAAAACAGGTGGCTCATGCCTGTTATCCTAGTACTCAGGAGGCTGAGATCTAGAGGATCCAGGTACAAAGCAGAAAACTGTGGGACTCAGTATCCAAAATAAGTAGCAAAAAATAGGATCAGAATTGTGCCTCAGACAATAGAGCACCAACTTCAAGCAAACTATATTAGCACAAACTATATTGGCCCTGAGTTCAAGCCCCAGTACAACCAATTTAAAAAAAAAAGCCAGAAGACCTCAGCCTGGAAAAATCATGTTTTGTATATCAGTTCCAAACCAGCTTCCTGATGAACTGAGATTTGTAATGTGATGGTTTTGAATGCAAATTCTAAGCACAACTTTACGGGAAATGTCACCATTACCCCATGAAATGGACTTCATTATTGTTCAAACATAAATTCCTGAAAATCTGGTAAACTTCAAAACACTTTCCCTAAGATTCAAAACAGTAAAATAAAGCCTAATAATCATTATAAAGTTCTTCCCTGGCAATAGCTAAAACCACTGTCAATTATGTTACTTTTGTTTCCCTTTTTTGATGCTAGGGATCGGACTCAGGTCCTCTACTAGTGAGCTAATCACAGCTCAACTTTTGTGTTAATAGTTCAGGCTAAATTCCTATATCAGAGTTACTCTTGCCTCCAAATCCTTAAAGATAGATAGTTCTGTAGTTGTCCTCTCTAGTCCCTTCCTGGGACCTGATCCTGAGAAATACAGCAATGGTTACCCAAAGAGACTTCCATTAGTTGCCAAAATGCTTTGGCTGAACACAGGCATCCAAATGAAAGGCACATCTTCATCCAGCCTTGCTCTCCCTGCTCTGATGCATTGCTTGTACTGGGGTCCTCAGTCTCAAGCTAGGAAACGGGCTCTGAAGCCAGGTGCTGGTAGCTCATGCCTGTTCTCAGGAGACTAAAATCTGATGGTCACAGTGTAAAGCCAGCCTGGACAGGAAAATCAATGAGACCCTTTTCACCAATGAACCACAGAAAACCTAGAAGTGGAGCTGTGCAAAAGTGATAAATCACCAGCCTTGAGCAAAAAAAAAAAAACTAAGGGACAGCATACAGGCCCCAAGTTTGATCCCCAGTACCAGCACAAAAAAGGGGAAGATTCTTTGTGGGACATTTAAAGTACCCTGACCTTCTTGGGGGAGCCCACTGAGCCAAAGGAGTGGTCTCTCTCCCCTCTCACCACCACCTACCTGGGCTTGGACACTTCCAGCTGTCCTGTCCATCTCTTCTTCCTGGGCTTCCTGCTCTCCACAAGAAGCATCAGGCAAAACAGGAACAAAACGATCCGTGTAGAATAAGGCATGTTGTGAATGTCTAAGCTGCAACAGGCAGCTTCACAGTAGCCTTTTGCGGGGCCAATGCCCCCTGGCTTACGCATTGATTCAGCCCTCGGCCTCCTGCCGGTGCTCCTTGCAGGTGCTGTGTGGACTTGGCTGGCAAGGCTGATTTCCCCACTTAACTGCTTGGTACCGATGCCGGTCCCACCCCACACTCTCCCCCCCACCAGCCTGACCCAAGCACCGGGCTTTGCCTTCCCCCGTGCTTAGACACTCGCCATTAGTCAAGAAGTTTGCCCTCCTGGGGAACTCTGCTTCCGCTGAACCCTAGAACAGCTTTGGCTAAAACCGTTATATAAAAAAATTAAATCTCCTGAACATGCCAGCTTTTTTGCCGAGATCATTAATCCATGTCCTGGCTGCATAAAACCAGCCTGTCACACCGGCCTGGAGTCAGCTTGGATTCCGAGTGGATTTGAGCTTGGAGAGGGGTGTGTGGATGTGTTCAGGAGCTGCTGGGAAAATAACCTATTTTCAGAGGGTTGCTTTATCTCTTGACCTAAGAGAATATGCTGGCCTTGTCACTGGGGCTACCGGCTTTCCCCTCAAGTTATATACCTTTGTTTTTGGTTGTTAGATACGAAATCATACAAAACATCTTAATTTTGAAGGGTCATATAAACCAAAGTAGAATTCATTCTTATGTAAGTTCTTTTTTCTATCATGAGCATTTTTCATCTTTGACCTTGAAATATATGAAGTCAAACATCAGAAATTAGGCTTGATTCTTATCCTGGGATACAGGATTATACACATCAGAAGTACAAAGATACATGTGGCTATTATGTTCAACAGAATTCAGTATGTCCAGAAAGTACTTTTTTTTTTCTTGCTGTATCCTAGCATTGGAAAAACAAAACAAAACATGGAGTCAGGATTGGAAGTCAGGAGTGAGAGCCAGCAGGGAAACAGAACTGGGGTTTTATTATAGAGGGAAGAAAAAAAAAAAGCAGCAAAGGAGGATGATATAATCCATTCTGTGTGTGTGTGTGTGTGTGTGTGTATAAGAGAGAGAGAGAGAGGCAGAGACAGAGACAGAGACAGAAGAGAGAGACAAGAGACAGAGACAACCGGAGCTTGAACTCAGGGCCTTGCACGCTTGCTTAGTTTTTTTTTTCTCTTTCAAGGCTAGCACTTTACCACTTGAACCATAGCTCCACTTTAGCTTTTTGCTAGTTAATTAGAGAGAAGAGTCTCAGGGGATTTTCCTGCCTGTGCTGACTTTAAACCTCAATCCTCAGATTTCAGCCTCTTGAGTAGCTACCAGCACCCAGCTTTAATTTTAGAAAATTTGAATCTTCTCCTGAAGAAACTTCAGAGCCAGTAGCAGTCAGTCCTGTTCCCTTTCCTGCAGCAATGATCATTCTGTCTTTGGATTTGCCTGTTGTGGGCGTTGTATAGGGCTGACATCACACACGCTTCCTTGGTATCTGGCTTCACTCAGGCCAGTCTTGGCTGTAGGATGTTTCATCCCTCAGTTCCTTTTATGGGGACCATTCAATAGATACAGTGAGCTGTTTATCCATTCATTAGTTGGTCATCTGGGCTTCCACCTTTTGCCTTCTAACAAATTTCTGCCATGAATATTCAGGTACAAGTTTGTGTGTCATCATACTTTTGTTTCTTTTGGACACACAGGTGACAGGGGATTGCTGGGTCCTAATGTAAAACTTCAATTTCACCTTTAGAGGAACTGCCAAACTGTTTTTAAAGACAGCTGTATCATTTTACTTTCTCACCAGAAATGGGGAAGAGCTCCAGTTTCTCCATATATTTGCCAAATTCTTGTTATCTGGCCGAATTCATTCTAGCTGTTCTTGTGTGAGTTGGTATCTCAGCATGGCTAATGTTGAAATCCCCCCCCCCCATGCATTCGTTGGTCATTTGTATGTCCTTTATAGACTATTGATTCAGTTGCTGTTGTAAATTTGTGTGTGTGTGTGTGTGCACCATGTTTCTCTTTTTTACTGATAATATAAATACTATTTAGATATTTTTTCTCCCTCCCCTCCCCCCCTTCCCATCCCAGTATTGGGGCTTGAACTTGGGGCCTCTCATTCTCAGCTTTTTTTCTCACAGTTGGCACTCTGTCTCTTGAATCATCCCTCTATTTCTGACTTTTGGCTAGCTAATTGGAGATGAGTCTCTTGGATTTGTCTTCCCAGGCTGATTCCAAACCTATATCCTCAGATCTCAGCCTCCTGAATAACTAGGATTACAGGTATGAGCCACTGGTGTTCTGATTGTTTAGATATCAATACAAGTTCCCTATATTCTCATTCTGTGTTGTATTTTTTTTTTATTGTGAAAATACCGTAGAGGGGTTACATGAGCAAGGTAATGAGTACATTTCTTACCAAGAATTGTTGTCTCCTCGTTTGTTTCCCCTTACCATCCCTGCCCTCCCCTCCCCCACCCCACTCCCCCACTCCTCCAAAGTTCTGTGTTGTATTTTCATTTTGGTAGTATCTTTAAAACATATGGGGGGGAGGGGGGAGGCTGGGAAGGGATGTGAAGGGTAAACAAAGGAGGAGGCTGCAATGCTTGGTAAGAAATGTACGCATTATCCTGCCCATGTAATTGTAACCCCTCTGTACAGTATGTTCACAAATAAAATAAAATAAATAAAAAACATAGAGGTTTTTTTTTTTTTTTTGTATTTTTAACTAGTCCTGGACCTTGAACTCAGGTCCTGAGCTCTGTCCTTGAGCCTCTCTGTGCCCAAGGCTAGCACTCTACCTCTTGAACCACAACAGCACTTCCAGGAGAACGCAGGTTTTTATTTTGATTAAACCTTTTTCTTTGGTTCTTTGTGCTTCTGATCTTGGATCTAAGAAACCACTACCTAGCCCAATGTAACACAAATTTTGTTTGCTGGTTTCATATTTTTCACTTTGTTGTTATTGGTGGTGGTGGTGGTTGTGGTGCTTGAACACAAGGCCTGGGTGCTGTCCTTTAGCTTTTGTGCTGAAGGACAGTGCTCTACCACCTAAGCCACAGCTCCATTTCTAGTTTAATTGAAGCATCTTATGGACTTTCCTGCCTAGGTTGGCTTTGAACTCAGATCCCAGCCTCCTGAGTAGCTAGGATTACAGGCATGAGCCACCAGTGCCCAGCAGCTTTTATTTTTACTTATTTATTTTGGGTCCGGTTGTGGGCCTGACCTCTGGGCCTGGGTGATGTCCCTCAGCTCTTCACCTCAAGGCTAGCGCTCTACCACTTGAGCCACAGCACCACTTCTGGCTTTTTTTTTTTCATGCTTATGTGGTGCTGAGGAATCAACCCAGGGCCTCATGCATGCAAGGCAAGCACTCTACCACTGAGCCACCTTCCCAGCCCCCCAACTTTTTTTTTTTAAAGACAGGTTCTCACCTCATAGCCCAGACTAGCCTTGAGCTCATGACCATTCCTGTCTCCACTACTTCAGTGCTAGGATTAATAGGTATCTGCAACTAGTATGAGCTCTCAGTCTTTCATCTGAGTTAATTTTTGTCTGTGGCATGAGATTATGAATGGCAACCCTGCCTCAAGCTCAGAGCTAAGGGAAGGCCCCAGCATTGCTGAAGTCAGATCATGCCAGCAAGCTAGGCAGTCCTCTGGTCACACAGCAGCATGCCCTTTAATTAGGGTTTAGGTTGGTTGAGTTAACAACCAGAGAGGCAGAATAGGATATTTATTGGAGATGACTGGCTACAGTATAATGGATTAAGACTGGAGCCCTAGTAAGAGATCATCTCACTAATTTAGAGGAGATGGAAGCTAAGGAAGGCAGTGGTGGTGAGCATGGAGATAAGATTAAAGATAGGGAAAAAATGAGAAAGGTGCTAAGATTGGATGGCAAATAATAAAACCCTTGCTTAATAACAAAGGATGAATACAGTCATTGGTTTTATTGAACAGCTCAAACTAGTGCTAAAGGCACCTGTTCTAGAAGCAGGGCCTCTAGAATGGCTGAGCCATTCACAGCCTCCCACGAGGGCTTCGATGGTACCTGTGTTCATGTACACACTATTCTTGGTTGGCTGAAGTCAATTCACTAAATGCATTCACTTTATGCATACTTACTTGCAAATAACAAATAGGCTCTTCATCCCAGGTTTGTGCTCAAGTAGGTGCAAATTTGTAAGGTTTTTTTTGTTATTGATTCTAGGCTATAAAAATGGGTAGTCTTGAGTCGAGTGCCACGGCTCACACCTATAATCGTAAACTACTCAGGAGGCTGAGATCTGAGGATCAAAGTTGGAAACAAGCCTGGGCAAACAAATCTAGAAGTTTATTTCTAGTTAACCAACAAAATTCCAGAAGGGGAGGTATTTAATGCCAGCCTTGTGCAAACAGCCAAGCAAGTCCATGAGGTATGAGTTCAAGGCCCAGTACCAGCATAAAATGTAAAAAAGGCAGTTTCAAGATACAAGGATGTTTCTTCCTAAACTCAAAATAACAGAGTTCTTATTCTCCTGAAGTAGGAAATTTTATATTTCCATAGTCAAAAAAATACATTTTTTAAGTTTGAAAAAGTAGTTGAGAATCTTGATGAAATTTATTTATTTCAGTAGAATAAAAACAATAAGCAGCATGGAAATGTAAAGTGCTACATAAAAGCCCACATTACATAAAATGTGAAAGATTCCTTGGCTTAAACAGTTACAAGTAAAACAGACATTTTTTTTTTTAAAGCATGCTATTTTAACTACCTTGATTTATAATCATGTGCCATGTTGGTCAAAGAAAAGGCCACAAATTGCCAAAATCTGAGAATGAGGGAAATTGGAGTCCTAAGATTTTGACCTACAGATTATACAGTTTAGGTTTATGCTGGAATTAAAAATTTAAAGTGGGACTTTAAAAACAATAGGTTTCTGAAGAAGCCTATTGGTGGGCTCACAAGCCCCACAATAAGGGAGTTTTGAGGGAGTATATGTGCCACTACCAGATGTGTGTATTTGCTACTAGGAAATCCCACCACAAATTAGCAAGCAGCCAATTATTTGACAGGGAAGGGAAGAGAAGAGAAGCCAATGAGGTGAAGGCAGGTTTTACACAGTGTTCAGCTTTAAAAGTACAGGTTTGCCCCATGGAAGCATGCACCAGGGTCGCAGAGCTCCGAGGCTGCCTCAAATCTGAGAGGAGCAAATAGGACTGTTATAGCACATGATTTAGCTTGGCACAGGGTGAGAGCGTGGGTACTTTTTTCCTAGGTGGTAACGCTACTTGATCTTCTAAACTGAGTCGATGACTTGTTACTAAGAGACCACTGACCTGACATTGTTCATGTTGTGTTATAAACCAGGTCTTCAAGATGTATCTTCTCATGGCAATCGAAATTATAAAAGGATAACTTATATCTGTCCTGACCTGAGGGCTTCATGAAGTCCTTAGGCATTTTAATCTTTCCTGACTTCAGCTATAGACATAATCTATGAACAACTTTAAAAGCTATTAAATTAGCGTTATATCTATTATTTATTTGTCAGTTGTGGGGCTTCAACTCAGGGTATGGGCACTGTCCCTGAGCTCTTTTGCTTAAAGCTAGTGCTCTACCACTCCGAGCCACAACTCCACTTCCAGGTGTTTGAGTGGTTAATTGAAGATAAGAGGGACTTTTCTGCCCCTGTTGGCTTCAAACCACGATCTTCAGATCTCCACCTTCTGAGTAGCTAGGATTAGAGGCGGGAGCCACTGGAGCCCAGTGTTGTACAATATATTTTTATTTTAGATGCAGACATAATGGAAAACTGGCTATGAAAACAGAAATTATGTCTTGTGGTTAGTAGGTTCGAAATTCTAGTCTCATAACAAGAATAAAAGTTAAATTTGTCTTTAAAACGATTTTATGTAGTCTTTTGTATCCTGCCCATAATTCAGTTAAAATCACATAAGGACTTTATGAATACCCTATCCCAAATGGGATAATTTTCATGGATGAGAGCTTAAATATTATTTATATTGCTTGTGGTGTCAAAATGAAACAAAAAAATCTTAAGTGTACTTTTAGAGGCTAACCTAAAAGCCTGCATCTGAAAATTCAGTCTTCACGACAGGGCCTCCATGCCACTAGGGAGCATGATGCAGTCTTCTGTGGGCAGTGCTGCAGCAGCATTGTGACAACACGTTTATCTATTAGCATCTGGGCAGCTGGCTAGCACTAAACAACATACAGACTCTTTTCACTGGACATCTTTCTTGGGCTTTGATTGGAATAATTCTAAGTAAAGATTTCCTACCTTCTATTACTGCTATTACCGGGGCCCTGAGTTTTTCTATTAAAATGGTATGTGAAATATTTCAAATTATGCATATTCCTGGGATAATTAAAATTTATAGCAATTACAAAGCTAGGTATAATAATACATTTCAAAATATATACAACTCAGAGCAGGACAAATATTCAAATTTATGATCCGCTCACTTCTCTGAAAGAAAATGAAGCAATTTCCTAGCTTGAACCCTTCCTTCCTTAAGAAAAAGGGCTATGGAGAACTGAGTTCTTTTTCTTCCTTCCCTTTTCTTCCTCCTTTCTTTTTGTAAAATCTGTATATATATATATATATATATATATATATCAGAGGGGGTAATAACAGCATATCAAAGTGGTTGCAAAGTACTTCCTCTTCAAGTAACATCCAGTAACAAAGATGTAACAAAGATGCAACAAAGATGCTCCAAGTGTTTGAAAAAAGTTATTTCACTGGAGAATATTTAAAACGCAAACAAAGTCACAGAATGGGCAACCCTAGTATTTCTCTTACAATGACACTGAAGGAAGCTACTTGAGTTCTGGTCTCCCTTTTCAATTCTTCTTTCCCTGCCTCATTCTACAGTAGAAAGAGTACTCTCTAAATGATACTGAGCAACTAGATAATACTCATGGGAATTTAAAACACCATCCTTTATCTGAAAAATTCAAAGGGCTACACAGAAAAGTATGGCAAATTTACAGAAAAAGAAGTTGAGCTGGAGAGACAGTAATAAATTCTTTGTCTGTGAAGCAGGTGAAATAATGAGACCATGAACTCTGGCTTCTGATCTCTTACTGAACAGCAGATATTGCTGGACACAGCCTGAATGTCTGGCTATACTTACATTGAATTTATAAGGATCAAAAAAAAAAAAAAGGAATGAAGGATAAATACAAAATAATCTTTTTTAAACAATTCTTAGATTATACCCAATACAGAATGTTTAATGAAGCAGTTGAGTCACAACTCTTGAAGTCAGAAAGCAGTATTATAACTCAAAGTCAAATATGTACTCATTGGCTAGATATATTCGTCGGAATATTAGAGCTGCCAATGCCAAAGTCAGGATGACAATCAGTACAGCTGACCCGCCATGATCGGTGTGGTTGTCTCTTGGCTGCTGGGCCTGGATTATGTCAGGTGAAGTGGATGACCTTCTTTGACTCTGCTGCTGGGCCCGGCGCTGCCGAGGGCTCATGGAGGTATTCTTAGCCACAGGTTGGGTAGGTTGTTGAAAGGATGCCACAGACGAGTTCTGGACTCCAAACTACAGAATTTTGAGACATTTAGTTTGAACATAGCAAAGAAAACTGTATATGTACTAGTTATCTGTCCAAAAATACAGAGAATCTTGGAGTACTAAACATGACCAAAGGCAAAACTACCAAAACTAACATGAATACTGACTGGTAGGTGAGTGTACGGAACAAGTCAGCATCACAAGTGGCTCCCTCAGCCCACAGGCAGAGGAGCAGCTTGCCAGCAGCAAGGTAGACCGGCACAAGTTCACCTTGTCCCCTCTGGGGCTTTCCATGCCCTCAGATGCAGCTCTGCCAAGTATCTGGGAGCTCCCCTACTTTTAGCAACCCAAAGTAGCAATTTGGTTTCCACTTTCAATTTGTCAATGACCCATTTTAAATGAAAAAAAAAAAGCACCTCTGTGTCATGTGCCTTTCATGAATCAAGTTTCTTCCAGTATTATCTCATTCTAGCAGCCTGCTTCCACCAGTGATGACAGAACACAGGCAGTGATCCCAACCTGTAAATTCTTCATAGCAATACAGTCATACCCTTTCACATTATTCCTGACAGAGGAACTGAGCACAAGTCCAGAAGTACCTTTTCTTTAGTATTGGATACTTTATGTTGTCAAGAGGTCCCTGGATAGAAGTGAGAAAATGTGGAGGAGTCAGCGTATGTTCTACTTGGGCCCACGCCTGCCCCTACAGAGCACTGGGTGACAACTGTGGCCCAGCCAGTCACTGCATAACCACAGTGTGACACCGAGGCCTTCAATATTTTCACTTTGGTTGACAGATAAGGAAAATGACTGCATAGTATAACATAAGAGTTCCATTTTATTTATACAGATACTTTAATCCTACCTCTAACAACTCAGTGACCTTTATTTCTTCTATTGAAAGCAATTTATACACTGGTTATAGATTGTTGTCTGTACATATTATTTCAAACAAAATTAAAATTTCTATTTTGTTCAGAATAATATAAAGTAAATATAAAACATTTCAATACTTTCATAAAAACTTTAAATATTTAGAAGGAAAAGAAGAATCAAATAATACAATTAAAATACTTTTTTTTTTTAGTTTTGTCGGTCATGGGGCTTGAACTTTGGGCCTGGGAGCTGTCCCTGTCCTCTTCAGCTCAAGGCTAGCACTCTACCACTTGAGCCACAGCGCCACTTCCGATTTTCTAGTGGTTTTATTGGAGATAAGAGTCTCACGGAGTTTCCTGCCTGGGCTGGCTTTGAACTGTGATCCTCAGATCTCAGCCTCCTGAGTAGCTAGAATTACAGGCGTAAGCCACCGGCACCCGGCCAAATACTTTTTTAAAAGGTAAAGGGATAGGTTTTGGCCAACAACAGATTTAAACAGGGAAAAAATTGCAGATTTTCCATTTTCAATCTATTGTTCACTTCAACTTTAAAAGGTTTTAGCTGCACATGGTGTCCCATGCCAAAACTGAGCACTTGGGAGGTAAGAAGAGTTCAAGACCAGTTTCAGCTCTATAGCTGATAGCCACCCTGTCTTTAAAAAAGCATACCAAAAAAAAAAGGTCTAGGGGCTGGGAAGGTGGCTCAGTGGTAGAGCGTTTGCCTTGCATGTATGAGGCCCTGGGTTCGATTTCTCAGCACCACCTAAGCAAAAAGAAAAAAGTCAGAAGTGGCACTGTGGCTCAAGCGGTAGAGCACTAGCCTTGAGGTGAAGAGCTGAGGGACAGCGCCCAGGCCCAGAGTTCAGGCCCCACGACCAGACCCCCCCCAAAAAAAACAAAAGGTCTATGTAGGGTACCTGTGGCTCACATCTGTAATCCTAGCTACTCAGGAGGCTGAGATCTGAGGATCGAGGTTCGAAGCCAGCCTGGGCAGGAAAGTGTGGGAAATTCTTATCTCCAATTAATCACAGAAAAAGCCAGACATGACACTGTAGCTCAAGTGGTAGTGTTAGCCTTGAGCAAAAGAAGCCCAGGGATAGCACCCAAGCCTAGAATTCAAGCCCCAAGACTGGCTTAAAAAAAAAATCTGTAGCTCAGTGGTAGAGCATTTGCTTAGCATGCACAAGACCCTAGACCCTAGTTTCAACACCAGCACAGGAAAGAAAAACCCAAAGATTATCTCTCTCTCTCTCTATCATGTATAGTGATCCATAATGCAAAGATAGAAAAGGAACTACTGATGCTTGAGTTAAAAATTGAAGCTAGTGCTGCTAATGAACTGAATTACATGAATTTGAATCTCTATCGTCCAAGACTCCAAGAAGCAACCTGCTCCCTGAAGAATGCACAAAGCTCAGGGGTTTACGGGATCCTCTGTCATCACCTGTGTCGCAGCGAATGAACAAATACTCAATGACTGAACCAAGTTATGGCAGCCCATCAAGCAATCAGTCCCCATTCTCCTGACTACTCAGCCATGAACAGAAAAGCATTCAATAAACCAACCAAGGTTTAAAAGGAGCCAGTTCTTAAGGACTATGAAAATCATGATAATATTGATCCAGAATTCAGCACAAAAATGGTTCAGACTGCAGCCTTTGTTTATTCATCTTATCTAGCAGGAGACATCCTCCCATAACCTGACCAAAGCAGGGAGCCTGTATCATCACCAGGCTGGCTTTGCCACTAAGTACATGTGACCCTAAGCAACTTATTTAACCTAAGTCTCAGCTCCCTCATCTGTACAGTGAGGGAGGATAATATCCAATTTGCCTGTTGTAAGGATTAAACTGACATAAGGATATAAAGTGCTTAAAATAAAAATTACTTGTTATATGTTAATTATTACTAATGCTGTTATGAATTCACTTGGCAGTTTTTTGGTCCTTTATTGTATGATTAATATATTTAGAAAAACAGTCCTTAAAATACTGACTTAAAACAATCAATACAATGGTAATGTATGCCTACAATTCTAGCCCTTAGAAGGCTGAAACAAGAGGATCAAGAATTCAAGGTCAGGGCTGGGAAGGTGGCTCAGTGGAAGAGCGCTTACCTCGCATGCATGAGGCCCTAGGTTTGATTCCTCAGCACCACATAAACAGAAAAAGCCAGAAGTGGTGCTGTGGCTCAAGTAGTAGAGCACTAGCCTTGAGCTCAAGAGCTGAGGGTCAGTGCTCAGGCCTAGACTTCAAGCCCACAACTGACAAAGTAAAAAAAAAAAAAAGAGTTCAAGGTCAGCCTGGGCAAATAGACTTTGTCTCAAAAAAAAAACACCTTAGAATAGCTGGGCACTGGTAGCTCACACCTGTAATCCTAGCTACTCAGGAGGCTGAGGTCTGAGGATCCTGGTTCAAAACCAGCCGGGGCATGAAACTCTTAATCTCCAATAAACTACTTACAAAAAGCCAGAAGTGGTAGTCTATGTAGCTCAAGTATGTGTAAAAGTAATATAAATTCTACTACTTCCATAGTAGTTACATTATATAGTCACACCGAGAAAGTAGTAGAGCCCAAGTAGTAGTAGTAGTCTTGAACAGAAAGAGGCTCATGGACAGAGCCCAGGCCTGGCCAAAAAAAAAAACACACACACACACACAAGAACCAAAATAGGATTCCTAAGCACCATGTGGTGGTAGGGATTGAATCCAGGCCATTGAATAAACAGATAAATAGGTAAAATATTAGCTACAGATGTTTTCTTTTTTTTTTTTAGTCCGGTCGTGGGGCCTGAACTCTGGGCCTGGACATTGTCCCTCAGCTCTTCAGCTCA
>NW_012267248.1:16756381-16759020 GCF_000151885.1 Dipodomys ordii | reverse complement strand
GCCTTGAGCTGAAGAGCTGAGGGACAGCGCCCAAGCCCAGAGTTCAAGCCCCACGACCGACCAAAAAAAAAAAGACTATAAAAGTACCATCAGGAATTTTTCCTATTTCTACATGGCTAACCACTCAGCATTAAAGACCAGCAGATGGCCTGCTGTTGTTATCTGCTGAATTTAGACTTTGGCAATCCCTTACTCCCACCAATGCTAAAAAAAAAAAATGTAGCTTATCTGGGATTTGATGTATAATATCTCTGAATTTATATTACATTTACACATAAATCACCTACCCCAAGCCAAAACCAGGTTTCAGTTACTTCCATAGTAGTTACATTATATAATCACACTGAGAAAGTTCATTTATAAATGTAATTAAAAGCTCCACTTTCAATTTAGACAATTTGTTGCTTATGCATATTTAGCCAAAATTGATTACATTTACATATAAACATATACATATATGTGTATATCTTTGAAAAAAAATTTAACGGTAGAGTGTTTGCATAGAATGCATGAAGCCCTGAGTTCAATTCCTCAGTATCACATAAGCAGAAAAAGCTGGAAGTAGAGCTGTGGTTCAAGTAGTAGAGTGCTAGCCTTGAGCAAAAAGAAGCTCAGGGACAGTGCCAGGCTCAGAGTTCAAGATCCAGTAGTGGAAAAAAAAATTTTTTAAGTTTTATGCACATTAAAATCAAATGGAAAGGGGCTGGGAAGGTGGCTCAGTGGTAGAGTGCTTGCCTCGTATGCATAAGGTCCTGGGTCCGATTCCTCAGCACCACATAAGCAGAAAAAGCCAGAAGTGACTCTGTAGCTCAAATGGTAGAGCGCTAGCCTGAGCTGAAGAGCTGAGGGACAGCGCCCAGACCCAGAGTTCAGGCCCCTCGACCGACAAAAAAAAAAAATCAAATGGAAAATACTACTATACTAATAACATGCAAGTGATTTTTAAATTTTACTTAATTTTGATTAATGTAAATTGGACTTTAGATAGACATATGGCTAGTACAAGTTTAGAGGATAGAGCAAGTTTTGGTTCTAGATATTTATCAAGTTAGTGCCTTTATGGAGCTTAACATTATCGTGTCAAAGATAAAAGGAGCTGACATATTTTTATTTAGAGTCTAGCTCTGTATTGAAACTAATTTTGTTAGAGAACTCAGAGTTGTGAAGAGATAATAGGACTTAAAAATCATTTAGTCCATTCCCACTTAACAAAAAAGAAAAAACCCAGAGAGTAATTTTGTGTATGTGTATGCCCAGTTTTGAACTCAGGGCCTGGCACACTACCACTTGGGCCACAGCTCCACTTCAGTTTTTTGGTGCTTAGAGATGAGTCTCATTGGCTCTCCTGCCCAGTCTGGCTTCAAATGTAATCCTCAGACCTAAGCCTCTTGAGCAGCTAGGATTACTATAGGTGTGAGTCATTAGTGCCCAGCTTCCAGAGAATAATTTGATCAAGGTAATATAACTCATTAGAAGGATAACTAAACCAGAATCCACTTATAAAGAGAATGTAAACTTTCAGATGTTTGATCTGGGATCTTACTCTATTCCAAATAATGCTAACCACATGGATATAAATATGTATAAAGATAAGCTACATACCGATGTGCTGGCTGTAGCACCCTGGAATGTTGTGGCAGGTGTATCATCTTGTAAATCATTTAGTGAAAAAGAGTTTTTGCTTAAGTCTGACTCAGCAATAGTCTTTCCAGATGAATTGACTTCTGCCTAAAAAGAAGATAAACCCAAGAGTAATGTTACAAGGGAGATGTAGAGAAAACGACCCAACCTACTAAATCCCCTCTCCTGGAGTTGTTTTAATTATTCCTTTAATATCATGAGCACTCCTGTGTCTGACTCCCTGCTACACTGCTACATATTATAACAGGCAGAGACAAACCTGTTCTTAGTTGCTGCTAAATGGCAAAGGACAAAAATCAACACCACACTTCACAATCTACAATTGTACCCTGTACTCAAAAGTTTTTGAGTAACTTTTTTTCCCCCAGTCCTAAGGCTTAAACTCAGGGCCTGGGCACTATCACTGAGTTTCTTTTGTTCAAGGCTAGCACTCTACTACTTGAGCCACTGCACCACTTCTGGCTTTTTCTGCTTATGTGGTACTGAGGAATTGAACCAAGGATTCATGCATACTAAGCAAGCACTCTACCACTAAGCCACATTCCCAGCCCTTGAGTAACTTTTAGAATGAACTTCTGACATAAACTGAAATGAGGCTAGCGGCATTTTATCTCACATTAGGGAAAATAGTCCTGGGTTTGCTGAGGAAATAGTAATGGCTTTGACTATCCATTCCTAGAGGTGCTGTCCAAGATCATACTGCAGTTACTTAATGTATGGCATATATAAGTCATCTTCTAAAATCTGAAAAAGTCTAATGTAAACACATCTGGCCCAAATACTTTCAGAGAAGAGATTTTAAGTGTAACAGGAATCTTAGGACCAACATATACAGCCCCTCTCCTAACTTCAATAAATGGCATGAGAAAGCTTCTCCCAAGAACTGGACTTAGGTTGGGTGCTGGTGGCTCACACCTGTAATCCTAGCTACTCAGGAGGCTGAGATCTGAAGATCATGGTTCAAAGCCAGCCCGGGCAGCAAAGGCCGTGAGACTCTT
>NW_012267248.1:16751099-16755982 GCF_000151885.1 Dipodomys ordii | reverse complement strand
CCACTTCTGGCTTTTTTCTTTTTGCTTATGTGGTGCTGAGGAATCGAACCCAGGGCCTCATGCATGCAAGGCAAGCACTCTACCACTGAGTCACCTTCTCAGCCTCAGCAACATTTTCTTTTGTGGTGCTCATTAAATTCCAGAAATGAGTGTGGCTACTCAAAAGTCCCAAAATACTGTATGAATCCTATCCTTTGGATAAAACATGCATGGGAAAAGGACCAAAGGGAGATATGATAAAATATGAACAGCAGCTATTTCTTAGGGGTAGGATTATGGATGACAATCACTTTCTTTTATTGATGGTGGATAATAACTAGAGTTTATGAAGCAGTTGTAAGTATAACATTCAGTACAAGTATTAATTTACTTTTCCTCACAACAATCCTGCAGGAAGGTTCCTACCACTGTCATGTACAGATAAGCAAATGGCTCCTGGTGATTAAGTAATACATCTGACATCATACTACCAACAAGAGCAAAGTTGGGATTCCACCCTGATATCGTATTTCAGACTCCTAGATTTAGCAGCTATGCTATAATTATAGCCTTCTGTTTTATTTTTTGTTTTTTAGCTACTTTTTGTCTTTTACTTTTTGGTACTGGGGATTGAACCCAGGACATTGTACTTCTTAGGCAGGTGTCAGAGCAGCCTTTATAAATACCAATTACGAGTTTTGTAATAAAAAACAAAGTATAAACCCTTACTGCAACAGAACCATACTTTTCCTTTGTCTGGTTCTTTTTGTTATTTTGTTTTTTGGTGCTACTAGGGCTTGAAATTTGGGCCTTGTGCTCTTGCTCAGCTTTTTCATTCATGATTGTTATTTGAGCTACAACTTCACTTTCAGCTTTTGGCTAGTTAATTAGAGATGAAAATCTCACAAATTTGTCTGCTCAGGATAGCTTTGAACCTCAATACTCAGATCTCAGCTTCCTGAGTAGCTAGGATTATAGGCCTGAGCTGCTAGTGCCCAGCTAATACTTTCCTTATTATCCTGAATTCAGCAGTAAACAAAAACACTCTATCATTGGAATTTCTTTGGGAATTGATATACCTTGAAACTGATCTGTCGAGCCAGCTCCTTGGCTTCCTGGTCGGCCTGGCTTGAATCACTTCCAGACTTTAAAGGCAGAAGGACATCCTTCATGGCAGAGCCACAGCCTTCACAGCAGAAATCTTGTGATCTGGTTAAAAACAATTTTGTTAAATGCATATTAAAACAAAAGTTGAATTCTCTCTTATTGACACACTCAAATACTGAAGGAGTTAAAAATAATTTAAAAGCAAAGCACAGAGGTTGGGTGCTACTCAGGAGGCTGAGCTCTAAGGACTGTAGTTTGAAGCCAGCCTGGGTAGGAAAGTCCATGAGAGTCTTATCTCCAATAAACTACTTAGAAAAGGTGGGAAGTAGTGCTGTGGCTCAAGTGGTAGAGTGCTAGCCTTGAGTACCAAGAGGCTCAGGGACAGCACCCAAGCCCTGAGTTCAAGCCCCAGGACCAGCACAACAACAAAAAACAACAACAAAGCATTGAACACCTTCATATCACATTCATCCACATGCTCCTAAGTTAGAAAGTCAGGCAATCACTATAGCTCTGAGATAAGAATATGAGATAGCATGGTATAAAAAAGGAAAAAAAAAACAGGATTAAGATTCTATTGTATCAATAAATTCTCAAAAAAATAAGCCTTAAGTCTATTCAATGTCAAAATACATAAACTGTCTATGAAACAGACCTTAAGATTATATAAGACTACTTAAAGCTTGTTAATATAAATTACCTTTTAGCAGAAACATATAGAGAAAAAAACAACTAAAAATGTAATTTACAGGTGTTCTTTTCTGAAGTAAGGGTTATCCTCTACATCTTTCAGACACTAAAATCTAACTATGTGATTTAACAAACAATTGTAAAGAGCCTAATCTGGGTTGTGCTACAATATATTTTCTAAAAATTAATTAACATTATCTTCTGACATATGGCAGAAAGCAGACTTCCGTACAGGAATATTACCAAAGTCAAGAATTAGATCTCAGCACTACTCAAAGGAAAGGTTACTTTGAAAGACTGCTCATAGTTATGTAGACAAAAATAATTTTTTTTTAATCTGAGAAAAAGAAGGCATTACCACTGGGCTGTCACAAGTTCATAAATCCCCTTTACTTTATTCCAGAGCATGTAGTCAGTACTTGTTATGAACTATATATGTAGATACCAAGACAGATAAAGTGGATTCCCCATCAGTCCTCCGGGAGGTTTCAATCTCATAGAAAGCTATATAGGGGGCTGGGAAGGTGGCTCAGTGGTAGAGCGCTTGCCTTGCATGCCTGAGGCCCTGGGTTCGATTCCTCAGTACCACATAAGCAAAAAGATAAAAGCTGGAAGTGGCGCTGTGGCTCAAGTGGTAGAGCGCTAGCCTTGAGCTGAAGAGCTGAGGGACAGCGCCCAGGCCCAGAGTTCAGGCCCCACGACCTGACTCAAGAAAAAAAAAAAAAGGAAAAAAAAAGCTATATAGAAAGTAATTGTTCTGATTCTTTTCTATCTGTAATATAATCCAAATGGAAACAAATGACTGATAATGTTTTCTAGGAGAATATATCTCCCACGGAAGCATAAATATATCTCAGTGGAATATTATCAACTATTTTCTTCAAAGAATGAGATAGCTGGCCTGGAGGTATAATTCAGTGGTAGAATGCTAGCTTAGTAAGGGCAAGGGCCCTGGGATTGATCCCTGGCAAAAATAAAAACATGAAATCAATGATTATATGCTGATCACTCCAAAGAAATCAGAATTGGATTTCTGCCATTGCAATAATAAGACCAGAGCCTGTAGCCAGGGTTACTCAAAAAGTAGGCCAGAAGCCAGGTGCTGGTGGGTCATGCCTGTAATCCTAGCTACTCAGGAGGCTAGAATCTGAGGATTGTGGTTCAAATCTAGCCCAAGCAATTAAGTCCATGAAACTTATCTTCAATTAATCACAGAAGAACTGGAAGTGGTACTATGGTTCAAGTGGTGGGCAATAGCCTTGAGCAAAGAGGAGCTTGGGGACAGTGCCCATGACCTGAGGGCAAGCACCATGACAAAAAAAAAAAAAGTCAGCTTGTTTCCTAATCATCATTAATCACAACCACAATGGTACTGGGACGCTAATGAAAAATAAAATGAACCACTTACTTTTTGGCAAGTGCTCTTCTTTCCTCTGGTGTGTAATCTAGAGAGCCTATGGCTCCTTCTCCTTTTGTTGGCATGAACCCAATGATGGCTAGTAATGCTGTCCTTACTGAAATCAAAACAAGGAAACATTAAACTGAGTTACTCTTTAAAATAAACTAGGGGGCTGGGAATGTGGCTTAGTGATAGAGTGCTCATCTAGCATACGTGAAGCCCTGGGTTTGAATCCTTAGTACCACATAAGCAGAAAAAGCCACAAGTGGTACTGTAGTTCAATGGTAGAGTGCTAGCCTTGAGCAAAAGAAGCTCAGAAACAGTGCTCAGGCCCTGAGTTCAAGCCCCAGGGCTGGCAATAAATAAATAAATGAATAAATAAATAAATAAGAACTGGGTTTACTGGAATAAGAAAAAAGAAAGAAAGAAAGAGAGAGAGAGAGACTTACAGGCTTTCACAGAAGAGGTTACAAGTAGGGAGAATTATTTAAAACACCACACAAATCTAGATATGGAAACATGTTTTCATGGTTTAATAATATAAAATAGAGTCAACCTCATGAGTACATTAATTCATTATTATAAATGAGTGCTGTTAGGAGATTGATTCACTAGTAACACTCACTGCTCCATGAAGGCTGCCACGTTTCAGGATGATGTCCAGAGATGCTCAAACAAATTTTCTTGCCCACTTCAAACCGTCCATTAGCCTTAGAAATAGTATATTTAAAAAGTTATACAGGTGTGTTTAATGTGGTATCCTTTCCAAATATAAATGCATTTTGTAGTTACATATGAATAAAATTTTAATGCATATAACTTTAAGAAGCACATAATTTTTTGTCATACAGACATTCCAAAAAATATTTGCTGGATGCTAAATGAGTAAAAAGCTATTTTGAGATGTATTAGCACCTTTTTGAAATAAACGTATATAACTGGAATCTAAGCAATAACATATAAAGATTTGCTGATGCCCTGCCAGTGTGTACTACAGAGCTAGGCTCTGTTAAGGACTCTAATGAGAACACCTGTAAGAGGTCAGAACCTGCAGGAGACCCTAAGAGACTTAGTATCACCTAATTAGTAGGTTAGTGAGGAAAGGCATGGGGAGAAAAACTTTTTTAATATATATTTTTTTTTATTGTGAAGATACTGTACTGAGGGGTTACAGTTACATGAGCAAGGTAATGAGTTCATTTCCTATTGAGCATTGTTACTCCTTCCTTTGTTTTTCCTCTACCACTCCTCTCCTCCCTCGCCCCCTCCCCCACAAAGTTATAAAGTTCGTCTTCAACATAGTGTCTTGTACATCTTATTGTTACAATAGGTCATCCTGTATCCTTATTTCAGGATTTTGTTATTTCCCTTCCTCTCCCCAAATTAGAAAAATGTACACACAAGATGCAGGACACGGGAATCAAATACAGTGACTTATACCATGGGGGAAGAACATACAAAGAAACATCAAAAAAAAATCACATAGTACATTATAAGTACATTAAAAAGAAAAAGAAGCCAGGCACCTGAAATCCTAGCTACTCAGGAGGCTGAGATCTGAAGATCATGGTTCAAAGCCAATAAACCACCAGAAAACCGGAAGTGGCTCTGTGGCTCAAGTGCTGGAGTGCTTGCCTTGAGATGAAGAGCTAAAGAGCTGAGGGACAGTTCCCAGGCCCAGAGTTCAAGCCCCACAACTGACCAAAAA
>NW_012267248.1:16747423-16750253 GCF_000151885.1 Dipodomys ordii | reverse complement strand
AGCTCAAGTGGTAGAGCGCTCGCCTTGAGCTGAAGAGCTGAGGGACAGCGCCCAGGCCCAGAGTTCAAGCCCCACGACCGACAAAAAAAAAAAGTGCTGAGGGACAGCGCCCAGGCCCAGAGTTCAGGCCCCACAACCAGACCCCCCCCCAAAAAAAAAGAAATGCAAATCAAAACAACATAGAGATTCCACCTTACCCCACTTAAAATGACTATAATCAAGAAATCTAATAACAAGAGATGCTGGAAGGAATGTGGACAGAAGGGAGCCCTACTGCATTGGTGGTGGGAATGTAAACTTGTTCAACCACTTTGGAAAGCAGTATGGAGGTTCCTCAAAAGACTATACATAGAGCTGGCCTATGACCCAGCAATCCCACTTTTGGGCATTTACCCAAACGATCACAAACAAGAAAGACTTTTTGAGATGAGTGATCTTCAAAAGGATGACACAATTTAATAAATAAGATAGGAACAATGAAAACAAAGACCAGAGATGATTTTCAGTTTTGGACATAGACATCATCAGATTTTCTATCAAGTCAGTGTCTAACAGCAGGCAAAAATCTAAGTGTGCTGATGTCAGAAAAATGTACATAAATTGACTCTGAGGACTTCTGTTCACAGAGGTGACCAACAACAGAAGTCATGTTATAGAAATAAGAGGAAATAGCCAGGTGCTGGTGGCTCACTCCTGTAATCCTAGCTACTTAGGAGGCTGAGATCTAAGGATTGCAGTTCAAAACCAACCCATTCAGGAAAGTCCATAAGACTCTTATCTCCAATTAATGAGCAAAAAGCCAGAAGTGGAGCTGTAGCTTAAGTGGCTGTAGCTATAGCTCAAGTACTAGCCTTGAGCACAAAAGCTCACGGAAATCACCCAGGTCCTGCGTTCAAGCCTCAGGACCAGCACATACAAAAAAAAAAGAAAGAAAAATACAAAAAAAGAAAAAAAAAGCTCAACTTTGAACGGGTAGAATATTTACAACTATGGAAAAGGTGAGGAAGAAGCTTGATATTACAATATAGGTTCCATTTGGGCAGAATCTAATTTCATCGCTAACACACCTATAGAGTTATACATATGAGAGGATGTGGACCAGAGAGGGTGCAACATTGAAAATGAGGAGGGCAAGAGTGGTTTTCAGTGTGGTAACTATGAGCATACCATTGATTAACTGTTGAAATATTTATGAACTCACTGGTAAAGATCCACTGCCAATTATCCTCCCCCACACCCACACATTAGTTTCCTCATGCACCAACTCCCCTATCCAGACCAATTGGTTCTCCTATGATATAGCAACTAAACAAAGTGACTCCTGACACAGCAGGTGCCTTCAGGACAAGATGAAGATTGAAGAGTCATAGCCCTTGTCAAATGGTGGCTGAGACAGGGGAGAAAGCAGGGCTCAGCAGAGAGCTACATGGAAGCGAGACCCCCTACAGTCTACACTAGAGTAAGGATGGCTAGGAGATTATCAAAGGAAAAAACAGGAACAGCTTAAAGCAGCAACAGATGCAGAAAGGTTTTTGTGGGTTTTTTTTTAAGATTAAGAAGAATTAAACATACTCATAAATCAAAGGAAATTAGCACAAAAAAGCCTATGAGAGAAACTGAATCAATAGATCATGTGAAAATAAAAAATGTAAAGATGGAAATTCTAAGAGTAATAAAATAACATGTGTCAAGTTCTATTCTAAAAGCTACAAGAAAAATTAATTAAAAGCTGTACTTTTAATTGCTTAAGAGTTGTGAGTTCATCCTTGTAAAGATATGGAAACTGAGAAAAAGAGTATGAGAAAGGAGAGTTGGAGATCATGTGACTGACACATACTAACAGTATGGAGTACTTGGCACACATGAACGCATCTGAATCCAATCAACCATGCAATGACATTTATCATCAGTATTTTTTGGACACATTAGCTGCCTAGAAATTATTTTAAGAGGAAAATACTGCAGATCCAGGGCTTGAATTCCAAAGGCAAATTATAACCATGTTTTACTTTATTTCTTATGAAAAGAGTAAGATTGCTATATTTTGCAGCCTCCAGAGAAGGTTAACCTATAAATGTTTCAAAAAAGCCAAGAATTCTTACCGTTAGGAGAATAATGCTTGGTGGCTTCATAGGATACTCTGGTGGCAGCACTATTCGACCATGATAAACTCCTCCATCAAAATCAGAATCTGGGGGCCCTCTCACTGTGAAGTGCCATTCAAAAAGGTTGTCCTAAACGAAAACAACAATCCATAAGGGGATCAACAATATTAAAAAGCTTGATCGTTTTCATCAACATGAATATTAAAGTATCAGATAAGAAAAATCAAATGTTTTATATTATTGCTAAGGTAGTTCTAATGCACAAAATTTGTCAAAAATAAAATTATAAATAAAAAATAAAAGCTGTTTAAATTTTGTCATAAGAACAAAAATTTTATTTTCAAAAACAAAAACTTCTAAGAAGCCAGGTGCTGATGGCTCACTCCTGTAATCCTAGCTACACAGGAGGCTGAGATCTGAGGATTGCAAGAAAGTCCATGAGACTCTTATTTCCAATTAACTACTCAAAAAAGCTGAAGTGCAGCGCCACGCACAGGTGGCTCATACCTACTCAGCAGGCTGAGATCTGAGAACTGCAGTTTGAAGCAAGCCCAGGCAGGAAAGTCTATGAGACTTTTACCTTTAATCTCCAATTAACCACCAAAAAAAAAAAAAAAAACCCAGAAGTAGAGCTGTAGCTCAAAGTAGTAGAGCATTAGCCTTGAGCAAAAAGTTCAGGGACAGCGTCTAGGCCCTGAGTTCAAGCCCCAGGACCAGCACAACAA
>NW_012267248.1:16745757-16746102 GCF_000151885.1 Dipodomys ordii | reverse complement strand
AAAAAAAAAAAAAATTGGCGAAGCACATGTAAATATCCTCCTTTTAAATATGAGAAGACTGAAAAGAGATAGACATATTTATGTTAAAGAGCAAAGTAGCTGCAGTGACATCTCAAGGTACTGAGCCTTCAAACTTTGAGCCCTAGGCTTCTTTCTTGCACCCCCTCTACCCCCCAGGCCCTAACACCTACTTGAGACCTACTTACCAAGGGCAGAAATGTGCTGTCTAAAGTATGACTCTGTAGGCTAATAAACCATTCATGAACTAGAGGAATTAGAATAGATCAAAAAATGACATCAGGGGCTGGGAAGGTGGCTCAGTGGTAGAGTGCTTGCCTTGCATGC
>NW_012267248.1:16741143-16745604 GCF_000151885.1 Dipodomys ordii | reverse complement strand
AAAAAAAAAAAAATGACATCAAACATATCTGTAATGTCTCAGTGTGAGGAAAAGGCGATTTTAAAGAACTTGTTTAAAATATTAAAGTATTAAAATCCAGATGAAGGAAATGAAGTTGAAAACTAACCTCTAAAGGCTGCGCGTGGTAATGATCTGTTGGATCTTTCAATTCTGCCGCTTCTTTCATTAAACGCTTAACAGCTAAAATAAAAATTCATAAAAACAGATATTTTAAATAGACTTTTTGAATGGTTAGCACAGACAAACAGGCTTAATGAAAAAGTTTCTACTTCACTGAGAAATTATAGTTCACCTAAACATAATACAATAAAGCTTTAATTGTAGAGGAACAGTAGTAAATGGGTGAAGTGAAAGAAATGGTAGCCAGACATAGAAGAACAGCATACTTTGAATATATGTGTGTATGTACACACACACACACACACAGGCAAGTCAACTTTTATTTAATAAGTACCTAGATAAATGCTACCACATAAGAAGTATATAAAGTGCTTTACAAACATTAACTCATTTAATCCTCAAAACACTAAAGGTTGTAATTACTTCTGTCTCCCTTTTCCAGATAAGGATGTGAGATGTGAAGGGATTACATAAATTGCTTAAGGTCACAGCTAGGATAGGACAGAGCTGGGGTTCCAACACAGGCAGTCTGACTCTGCCTTGTCTAAACGTGTTACCACAAATGTGCCCTCTCTAGATCTCTTGCTCACAGAAGTAAACCCACATGTCTTCAACCGCTTGGGGCTTTCCACCCACTATCTTGTATTAACTTAATGGGCTGTCCCCAGATTCCACTCAATCTCCACAGCGCCATTACATTCTTTTCAAAATTACTCTCCCCAATTTAATCAAAACCTCCAACCCACAGACTCCCACCTGTTCATATATTTACTTTCCTCTTTATGCACATCCTTGCCCTTAGAAGTCCCTCTCATACTGCCCTAATAAAAGTCAACTCTGGATGACGCACTCAACCATCTTATTTACTATCTATACCCAATCAGTTAAGCATACCCTTCTCTCCTCTCTTTCACCTTTTCTGTTATTTCACCTTTTCTGTTAAGTGTGGTTTAAAGAAATGGATTTTACAAGAATGCACCTGAGGCCAAGCACAAACTCCAATACTACCTGGATCCACACCCTTTCTCCTTTTGTAATGGCTTTCAACTCCTATCACTTCAAGCTTTCCTTGCTAAGAAAATGTGAAGATTGGGCTGGGAAGATGGCTCAGTAGTAGAGTGCTTGCCTTGCATGCATGAGGCCCTGGGTTCGATTCCTCAGCACCACATAAGCAAAAAGAAAAAAAGCCGGAAGTGGCGCTGTGGCTCAAGTGGTAGAGCGCTAGCCTTGAGCTGAAGAGCTGAGGGACAGCGCCCAGGCCCAGGGTTCAGGCCCCACAACCAGACCCCCAAAAAAAGAAAAGAAAATGTGAAGATAGCCACGCACCAGTGGCTCATGCCTGTAATCCTAGCTACTTAGAAGACTGAGATCTGAAGATTGTGGTTCAAAGCCAGCCTGGGAAGGAAAGTCCATGAGACTCTTAACTCCAATAAACCGCTCAGATAACCACCAGAAGTGGTGCTGTGGCTCAAGTAGCAGAGCGCTAGCCTTAAGCTGAAGAGCTGAGACACAGGGCCCAGGCCCAGAGTTCAAGCCCCAAGACCACCAACAACAACAATAAGCCCCAAGACCAACAACAACAACAATAACAACAACTGAAAAGGAAGGAAGGAAGGAAGGAAGGAAGGAAGGAAGGAAGGAAGGAAGGAAGGAAGAAAGGAAGGAAGGAAGAAAGGAAGGAAGAAAGGAAGGAAGAAAGGAAGGAAGAAAGGAAGGAAGGAAGATTGATTGTGAAGATACCAGAGCAGGATAACAAAGTCAGGAGAAGGCTTCTTAAAACTGCTTAAAAGCCAGGCACACAGTGTGACTCAATCCAGTAACCCTAGCTACTCAGGAGGCTGAGATCTGGAGGACCCTGTTTCAAAGCCAGCTCTGGCAGGAAAGTCTATGAGATTCTTATCTACAAAAAATCTACAAAGGGGCTGGGAAGGTGGCTCAGTGGTAGAGAGCTTGCCTTGCATGCATGAGTCCCTGGGTTCAATTCCTCAGCACCACCTAAACAGAAAAAGCCAGAAGTGGCGCTGTGGCTCTAGTGGTAGAGCGCTAGCCTTGAGCTGAAGAGGTAAGGAACAGTGCCCAGGCTGAGTTCAGGCCCCATGACCAAAAAAAAAAAAAAAAATCTACAAAAAAAAAAGCCAGAAATGGAGCTGTGGCAAAAGTGGTAGAATGTTAACTTTGAGCAAAAGAAGCTCAGGGACAGTGTGCAGGGCCAAGTTCAAATCATAGTATCAGTACCAAAAACAAAACGAACTTTGCTTCAAACCACTAGTACAGTGTGAGCTACAAGAGTGGCTCATGAGGAGGAGGCTACAATGCTTGATAAGAAATGTACTCACTATCTTGCCCATGTAATTGTAACCCCTCTGTACAGTATTTTCACAATTAAAAAAAAAAAAGGAGTGGCTCTTGAGCTGGGCGCTGGTGGCTCACACCTGTAATCCTAGCTAATCAGGAGGCTGAGATCTGAGGATTGTAGGTCAAAGCCAGCCTGGGCTTTTATCTCCAATAAACCACTCAGAAAACCAGAAGTGGTGCTGTAGCTGAAGTGGTAGAGTGCTCGCCTTGAGCTGAAGAGCTCAGGGACCCTATCTTTAGAACAGACAGTATTAGCTACCAACAACTGCTAGAAAAACAAGTAATTATCCAGTTGGGTATGAACAGGCAGAGAGAATAATAAATGTAGTCTATGGAGATAAATTAGAATATTTTCAGGAGAGAAGCTGAAAAGCAATTCCCGCATATATTCAACCAGAACAGTTTGGAACTGCTTTTTTAAAACCCTTGAATCAAGGGTTCCTAGGCTCTTAGCTAGGTATTGGTGCACACCTATATAATCCAGTATACAGGAGGCTGAAGCAAGAAGATCACGAGTATAAAGCCAGCCTGGGCTACAGACCCTGATTTTGCCTCAAAAAAAAAAAAAAAGTTATTGAATCACTACTCTATTTCCTTTCCATCTCTTACTCTAAGCCCCTGTGGGCAAAGACATTGTTCACCTGATCATCAAATCTTTCTTAAGTTCTTGCTAAGTGCTAGAGCTACAATCAAAATATAGTTTGGGTCATCAAGGAGCTTAGTCCGAAGGGGAAGTCAATAATAATAAAGTATGATACATATTGAGACCTTATCTAGACCCCATGCTTTGTTCAGTTCTTTGGACACATTCCAGCTTCCTCTAGTCCAGGCTTTCTACACAATGTTCCCTCCCTTACAAAAAGCTGCTCTAGACCCCTCATCTCTGGCTCCACATTTAAGGCCATTAAGTAACTTCCTCAAAAAAGTCTGCTTGACACCTTGTCTTGCTTCACAGGCGTGACTAGAGACTCCCACATAGACAGACTAAAGTGTCAGAGGAGTCTTGGGCAGGGATAAAGACTAGGAATACTCTCCAACTAATGCATTCAGGGTTGGGAAACTATGGCCCAAGGGACTAGGTGAGTTCCTTGGTGCATGCCACCACAACACTGTTACCCCTCATTAAGTGCATCTTAGCTCCCTATTAGCATGTCTTTCCTGCTGAATAACAAGGAAGAAATGACTTTGCAATCCCCTTAGTTAAACTGAACAGTTTCCAACATGTCTCCTTCTATGAATCTGATTTAAGACAATGGTTTTCAAGCTTACAGAAGGTAAGACAAAATTCTTTCTCCAAAAAAAAAAGGCTTAATTAAATCCTCAATATGCAAAATAAATAAAGACCTGTTTTAGCGGAAGAGGCAAGGGTAAAGGGCTTTGGGGTTATCTTCATTTCTTCCTATCTATTACATTCCTGAAGAGGCCATAAAACAAGGACTGAAAATCCCTGGCTTAAAGCCACATAGAAACCTTATTCTTTTTGTGGTAGACCTGGTGTTTGAACTCAGGGTCTGGGTACTGTCCCCAAAATTTTTTGTTTAATGCTAGGACTCCACCACTTGAGCCATAGCTCCACTTCCAGTTTTTTGTTTTTGTTTTTTTGGGGGGAGGTTGGTGCTGAATTGGAGAAAAGTCTCAACTTTGCGGCCCAAGCTGGATTCAAACTTCAATCTCAGATCTCAGCCTCCTGAGTAGCTAGAATTACAGGTGTAAGTCACCAGCACCCGTCAGAAATCTTATTCTTTTTTTGTTGTTGTTGTGGGGCTTGAACTCTGGGCTTGGGCGCTGTCCCTGCGCTCTTCAGCTCAAGGCAAGCGATCCATCCCTTGACCCACAGTGCCACTTCTGGTTTTCTAGTGGTTTTTATTGGAGATAAGAATCTCGGGGCTGGGAAGGTGGCTCAGTGATAGAGCACTTGCCTTGCAGTGGTGCTGTAGCTCAAGTGGTGACCAACCAAAAAAAAAA
>NW_012267248.1:16734444-16741093 GCF_000151885.1 Dipodomys ordii | reverse complement strand
AAAAAAAAAAAAAAAGACTGAGGGAGCACTTGCCTTGCATGCATGAGGCCCTGGGTTCGATTCCCCAGCACCACATAAGCAAAAAGAAAAAAAGCTGGAAGTGGCGCTGTGGCTTAAGTGGTAGAGCACTAGCCTTGAGCTGAAGAGCTGAGGGACAGCGCCCAGGCCCAGAGTTCAGGCCCTACGACCGGACTCCCCAAAAAAATTTTTTTAAAAAGAGTCTCAAGGTCTTTCTGCCCGGGCTGGCTTTGAACTGAGACTCTCAGATCTCAGCCTCCTGAGTAGCTAGGATTACAGGCGTGAGCTACTGGCGCCTGGCAGAAATCTTTTTCTTTTAAATTAGTTTACTTAAGGTAAATAAAATTGTTTAAAGCTAAGTAGTTTGGTGTTGTCAGCAATCAAAAATGCTAGAGACAGTTTTTCTTTCATTCCTCATGGTCTGGCTAAATACAAGTAAGCTGAAGTCAAGTTTTGTATTGTTCCATACCCATACCACATGTTCTCTGCCTCTTCCCCACTCAGTTGAATTAGAGAAAAGCAAATAAGTGCCCAAGAGTTATGTCCAGTTATTACAAAAGATACATGAAGAAATCAAAATTGCTACAATGCTTCTATACCAATCCTCTAAGGAACAACCTTACAGCAACAGGATTTACAACTAAATGTGTTAATTTTATTAGTTCAGATCACACAGGCAAATATCATGAGAGAGCAACAACCAGGTGAGATTATTTTTTTCAATCTGTTGTTTTTTCAGAAACAACATATTATGAATGCCTGAGTGAGCAAGAACAGAGATCCTCGATTTAGAACTGCATTAAAATTTTGACTTGGTCTGTGAGACTCTTATCTCCAAGTAACCACCGAAAAAGACGAAAGTGGAGATATCGCTCAAGTGGTAGAGTACTAGCTTTGAGCTCATAAGCTCAGGGGCAGAGTCCAGGCCCCGAGTTCAAGTCCCAGGACCAACGCACACAGACACACACACACACACACATTGGGCCCTGATGTTTTTGTAGCACACACACACACACACTCACACACAAATTGGGCCCTGATGTTTTTGTAGCACACACACACACACACACATATTGGGCCCTGATGTTTTTGTAGCGCGCACACACACACACACACACACACACACACACACACACACACATTGGGCCCTGATGTTTTTGTAGCACACACACACACACATTTTGGGCCCTGATGTTTTTGTAGCTCCAAGTTCATGAACAAGTTATCTAATCTGATTACAGCTCAGTGCTGCACCAGTCAGATGGGAGTCAATAATTCTTTCCGATTCACACCCTACCTTTTCCCAAGGTCATGAGTTACATGGGTTAAACATGGACTGGGACAGGACTGGAGATGTAGGCTGGTGGTAGAGCATTTGCCTAATAGGACCTGAGTTCCCTCCCTAGCACTATCAAAAAGAAAATCCTTTCCCTGGTTCAAATCAGGCTTCTGCATAGTTGTACTTATGTCATGCTCCCCTGACTCTGGAGTAGAAAGGCACTGCTATAAACTTTATGTTATAGTCAGGGGCCAAAATGTTGCTCAGCAAATAGAGCTATAGCACAGTCTGTTCCTCCTGCTACCCCATCTCTACCCTACATGGTGAGAAAGCTCTTTCACTCTAGTTCTCTCATCTCAGCAAGATTATTCCCAGAGCCTTCTAACTGTGGTGGGATGAGAAAGGCCAGAGAAGGAGCAGGACGGCACCAGCATGCCCGCTCTTATTCTTCCATTTTAAGGAGGTCACAGGGTCACACTGGATCAAAGCTGTAGGCTTGTTGGGACTGTGAGCTCACTGAGCTTAAACTAAGGGATCTTAGGCAAGCCACTGTCGCTCAAGCATCAGATTTTTTTGAAAGGCAAATAGCTTGTTCCCAGAGCATGTGTGAAATTTAAGGGGCAGGCATATTGAGGTTATGAACCCAAAAATGCAGGATACCCCCCCAAACTGCCTCTTCTTCCTCCCATAATGAAGGCACGACAGCAAATGCTTAAGGATTGATTGAGGTTTCTACCCAGAGAGACCCTCTAAAGGGTTGTACTCAACAAATGCCTGTCCAAGGTCTGAATAGTGAATACAGAGAATGACAAAGACCTGCTTTCTGCCTTCAATAAGCTCATAGCAGAGAAAAGACTAAAAACAATTACAACCAAATGTGGATTTGCTGATCTGGGGTCAGTATTACCTCAGTCTGCCTACGGGAGCTGGGCAAAGCTGGACCTTAAAGAAGCAGGAAGAATTACTAGGAATTTCAACTGGATAAAATGGAAGACATCCCAGGGCTGGGAAGGTGGCTCAGTGGTAGAGCACTTGCCTTGCATGCCTGAGGCCCTGGGTTCGATTCCTCAGCACCATATAAGCAAAAAAAGCCGGAAGTGGCGCTGTGGCTCAAGTGGTAGAGCGCTAGCCTTGAGCTGAAGAGCTGAGGGACAGCGCCCAGGCCCAGAGTTCAGGCCCCACGACCGGACCCCCCTCCCCCAAAAAAGGAAGACATTCCCAAGCAGAGAAGAACCAGAGCCTAGAAGTGAAAAGCTGTCCCTCATCTACAGAGTGGTTGTGGCAACGTGAAAAATGGTGAGAATGCAAAGGAGCATAAGGCAGGGGAGCATAAGGAGGAGGAAGGCAGGAGTCAACCTGAGCAGTCCCATAGTCATGCTAGGCAGTTACTTAGAACTTTATTCACAGCTATAAGGATATTACTGAAAAAAACATCAATATAAGGAGTGGTCTAGTAAGTTTTTTGCTTTGCTTTGTGATCAGGTGATAATGACAACCGTGACTCTGTTAGTGTGTACAAGTCTCACAGCATAGAACAAAAGAGTAGATTAAGCCGGGCGCTGGTGGCTCACGCCTGTAATCCTAGCTACTCAGGAGGCTGAGATCTGAGGATCACGGTTCAAAGCCAGCCCGAGCAGGAGAGACCGTGAGACTCCTATCTCCAATAAACCACCAGAAAACCGAAGTGGCGCTGTAGCTCAAGTGGTAGAGTGCTCGCCTTGAGCTGAAGAGCTGAGGGACAGCACCAGGCCCAGAGTTCAAGCCCCAAAAAAAAAAAAAAAAAGAGTAGATTAAGATCAAAGATAATTCTAGGTGCTAAGGGCCATGGTCATGCCTGAAATCCCAGCTACTCGGGGAGCAGAGATTGGGTGAATTGATGTCAATTTGAGCATCCAGTTTTAGCAAGATCCTATCTCAATAAAACAAGCCAGGCATGATGAAGAACACCTGTGATCCTGGCTACACAGGAGACATAGGTAGGAGAATTGTAGTACAATGAGAAATCCTACCTGAAAAATACCCAGGAATGAAGAGCTAGAGGTAAGGTTCAAGTGGTAGAACTGTATAGTCTAGCAAGCATGAGGCCAATTTAAGCTCCAGTACTGGGGAGAGACTCTACGACTGGGGAATGTAGTACAGATTGCTTGCTTGCCTGCCTGGCAGGCATGCTCCAGGTCCCAGGCTGAAGGGAGGGCTAAGACTCCCATAGGCACTGAGGGCTGTCAATCTCAGTGCTAAGGAACGTTAGGGTTAGGTACAAGTTTGGGAGAGGTAAGAAAAACCAGTGACTCTGCTTTTTATATCTCAAAGAGACTTTTTCAACCTATAGAAAATTTACGCAAAGATGCTGAGTTGCCAGTATATTCTATGCATCTATAGTTGAGAAGAAAGGTCTGAGTTGGTCAGCAAAGTGTAAGAATGAAGGTGCAGTTGAGAGCACAGTATGGACAGAACCACTCCCAGGTTTCTGTGGAGGCTTAAGACCTTGCCCCAGTCCCTTATGTCCCCATCACCTGCTGCACATGTCCCCTAGCACCCTTCTTAGAAAGGCTGCCAGAAGAGGGTTTTTCCCCTCCTCTTGGCAGTACTGGAGTTTTGAGCTCTGGGCATCCACTTGCCAGGCAAGTGCTCTACAGTTTGACCCATATCTCCAGCCTAAGGAGGCTCTTTGTGTATGTGTGTGTGTGTGCACAAGCATGGGGGAGGGGGAGCAGCATGTATGTGCTATGCTGAGACCTGCGAGTTCCCAGGCACTGTCCTGAGCTTTTGTGCTCAAGGCTAGCACTTTACCACTTGAACCATAGCTTCACTTCCAGCTTTTTAGGTCTCATGGACTTCACTGCCCAAGCGGGCTTCAAGCTTGATCCTCAGATGGCAGCTTCCTAAGTAGCTAGGATTACAGGTGTGAGCTACCAGAGCCTGACCCAAGGAAGTTCTTTTTACACAAGATCCCTACTTTGTACTCTGGGAGTCTATTATCTTGGCCAGACCCAAGCATGGCTCAGAAAAGACTGATCCAGAGACTACCAGAGATAGGTTCAGTCAGGGGGTTATAAGGTGGCCCTACAAAAGGCTATTCCAGAAAAAAAAACAAAAACAAAAAGACATGTTTTTCCCACTTCAAAAAGAACAAATTTACTGTCTACATTCTAGTACACTTGCCTTTAGCCAGTCATCTGTATTGATTTCACTCACTTTCCCCTTCCATACACCTACAAATGCCACAAAGGATAGCAGGAGAGGATGTGTGGTGTTTTCTAATCACTTCCTTTCACATAGTCATTGTTCTAAAAATACCAAAGGTCCAGGAATAAACCAAAGGAAGCGTTTTCATTATGCCTGCCTCTATTTTCAGTAATTCCCACCTCTCATCTAATTCACCTCCATTAACTCCAAATGATCCACACGATAACAAAAATAATTTTCGCAAGTATTGCTTTTAGAATAGGAATGCCAGCTGGGAACATGGCCTAGTGGTATAGTGCTTGCTTAGCATGCTTGAAGTCCTGGGTTCGATTCCTCAGTACCACATAAAAAGAAAAAGCCAGAAATGGTGTTGTGGCTCATGTGATAGAGTGCTAGCCTTGAGCAAATGAAACTCAGGGACAGTGCCCAGGCCCTGAGTTCAAGCCCCAGGACTGGTTAAAAAAAAATAGCAACACCATCTTGAGGAAATGAAAACAAAAGGAGAATGTAACTTTGGATACAGCTGCAAGAACATTAACCAGAGCTCAACTAGTGGATAGTAAGTCACACACTTTGGAAATGTACAAAATTCTGTGGAATTGAGAATTTTAGTCACCAAAATCTCAGTCTGATAGCCTATCAAACTGAGCAATGAACTCTGACAATGACCAACTTCACCCCTACTCATCCTGCACATTAGGTCACATTATTCTCCACATATTCCACTAAATGTCAGCTGTTCTAAGGAACCATATAATGAAAGAATCACCACACAACTGTATACATGGCTTTTAAATCTACCAGCATTATCCCAATGATTCAATCATTCCACCTGGGAGAAAAAAAAATTAAGCTTTTCCTTCTTTTTCTCTCCTCCTAAAAAATAAAATTTTATACAATTAAAGGCCATGCAGCCTTCACCATCTTTAAAGGAAATCAACAGCTCTCACAATACCGGTTGGTCACCTAGGGACACTTCTTACCAGACAGCACTCAGGCCAACAAAGCTCAGCTCAACCAATATTTCCAGGCTTTTCCACAATCAATGGACATTCTGAAACATGTGAGCATAGACACATACATGTTTTCCAGTGCTGGAGATCAAATCCACCACCTGTGCATGCTAGTCAAATGCTCTTCCACAGAGCTACATCCTCAAGTGTATAGTTTAAACTGACCCACAATAATGTCAATTGTTTCCATAAAGATACTCGTCTTGCTGATCCCTACTGGGAAGCAGTCTTGGAAAGAAAATTTAAACAGCAGCAAGAGACCAATCAAACCCTTGAGATGTATGATCCCAAACTGAGCTGGGAAATTTCTTCCACCTGACAAATTTATCAAGGCACCAATAAAAAAAAACTACCGTTTACAGAATCCAATGATTCCTTTCGAGCTAGCCTTCGTAGGAGAGCTGGTTACTTTGCATTTGGGGGGGAAGGCTCAGATGCTTCTCGCTGAAGCTGGAACCCTGAAGGAAAGCAGCTCTCGAGAGCTGGTTTCCCACACAGATGCACTCGCCAGGTGGACACACACATCACGGTCACTGCTGGAGTAGACGGCTCAAATAGTTGGTTTTGTTGTTGTTTTCTTAACTCTTTGGGAAACTAGTTACCGACTATTTCCTTTATGTCTGTAATTCTACTCACCCAAACATTTTAAAAGACAAAAGTCCTTCAATGTGAGTCCCAACAGCTAACGAAAAGTCAGGGGTGGCAGAGTGGAGGGGGGGCTGGGGCAGTGCTGAGGATGCGGGTACAGCAAAGGCCCAGGGGTGCTGCTCAGAAACACCCCTTCTCCCCCTGTCCGCCGCCCTGATTCGGGGGGACGCCGAGAGGAACGGGTCCGCAGGTCACCGGGTCTGCCCCGCCCTGCGGCCTGCACCTCCTAGGCAGGCGGCGGTCTCGCGTAGAGCGCGAAGCCCGGAACGCAGCGGCGAGGGCGGCCGCCTCGAGGGGACCGGGACGCCGCGCTCCGGAGTCCGGGAGTCACTCCGCCCGCCCGCCCGCCCGCCGCCCGGCACCGCTCACCCGGGCTCTTCAGATTGTAGCGGGTCTCCATGGCGGGGGGACGTCTGGGCCCGCTGACGCGGCTCCGGCCGACTGGGCCTCGCTGACGCCCTCCGGGCCACCCGACTGCGGCCGGGGAGGTGAGACGCGGCCGGGG
>NW_012267248.1:16724397-16734374 GCF_000151885.1 Dipodomys ordii | reverse complement strand
GTCGCTCTCCTGGGCGCCCGGACTGCAGGTCACCCTGCTCGTCTGGCCACACGCCCAACGCCACCGCAGCCGCCCGGCTCGCGTCACGCGCCCTCGGCCGGGTTTTGTGAAGTTGGCCTGACGTGGCAGTCTTTTCGTGGCAGGCAGGCAGGCAGGCCGGCCGTCCGCGGTTGCCGCAGGCCTGGCAAAGCCCGCCCAGAGCTCTGCAGGACTGGGCGGCGCCCCGTCGTTCCTCCCCCGCCCCCCTCGTCGCCCCCCCCCTCGCCGCCGCCTCCCCTCCCCTCCCCCCACCCGCCCGCTGCGGTCCGTCCGCGGGCTCCTCCTTGGGGGCCCAGGGGGCTCGCGGGTTTCTCGGAGGAACGGCGCCGCAGGATGCGACCTGGCTCAAGGCGCTGCAGTGAGGCCGGGCCGAGGCCTCCCCCTCCCCCCTCCCCCGCAGGCTCGGCGGGTCGGGCACGCTGGGACACGGGCGGAGGAAGAGCCATTAGGTCCGGTGGCGGGTTTAGGATGGGAACGCGTGATCCAGTGGGGGATGAGGAAGTTCATTTCCTGATCGATTATTATTTTTTCTCACGTCGGTAATGTGATCAGGTACAAGACACCGTTTTAGGCGTTGTGAGAAATTTGAGCGATCGCAAGTCAAACGGAGAGGAAATGGAAGCACACGAATGTACAGGTGACCCCCGGGGACTGGACACAAGAATGGGCTGAAAAGAGAAGGAGAACCTCAGGACGGGTGGAGAGATCAAAAAATAAGGGGACCAGATAGAGACCAAATTATGGGGGGGGGGGTAGATGAGGAGTTGGGTTTTTGTTACATAAATGTCGGAAAATCTGGATGTGCTTTATATCGCTCTTATCTGCAAGTGAATGACCCAGGGTCTGATTTATATCCACAAGCCTTTTGTAAAAAAAAAAAAAAAGGGTAGTGGGAGGAAAAAAAGGGAACTTGGGAGGCTGAAATTGGAAAGATGGCAGTTCGAAGCCGGCCCAGGCAGCAGGGTTCAGGGTACTCCCATTTCCAGTTTACCAGCAAAAAGCCAGACTGGAAGTGTGGCTTAAGTGTAGAGCACCGGCTGTGAGCAATAAACCCAGTGAGGGAGCAAGGCCCAGAGTCCAAGCCCCAGGGCTAGCAAAAAAGAAAAGAAAAAGTGAAGGACGCCGGGCACTTGCAATCCTAGCTACTCAGGAGGCTGAGATCTGAGGATAGCAGTTCAAAGCCAGCCCAGGCGGGAAAGTCTGTGAAACTTTTTTTTTTTTTTTTGTTGGTCGTGGGCCTGAACTCTGGGCCTGGGCGCTGTCCCTCAGCTCTTCAGCTCAAGGCAAGCACTCTACCACTTGAGCCACAGCGCCACTTCCGGCTTTTTCTGCTTATGTGGTGCTGAAGAATCGAACCCAGGGCCTCATGCATGCAAGGCAAGCACTCTACCACTGAGCCACATTCCCAGCCCTGTGAAACTCTTATCCCCAAATAACCACCAGAAAACCAGAAGTGGTGGTGTGGCTCAAGGGGTAGAGTGCTCGCCTTGAGCTAAAGAGCTCAGGGATAGTGCCCAGGCCCACAGTGCAAGCCCCACGACTGAACCTCCCCCCCCAAAACAAGTGAAGAATAACTAAAATTAGGTGGAATCTTCTAAACCTTCTAAAGCATCCAAGGGTGTGGTCTCCTGAATAGTGTAGATCATCTGACCAACATGGACACAAATAACACCAGCTTCTCCCATGGAACTTCATTCACTCATTGATGCTTTATGTTCAGTCTGCAGATGGTCTGCTTCTTGACATCCTCTGCAAAAATCCCCGGTGTATAGAGAAGGCTATGAAATAGCCAGGCCTGGGATGTTGTACCCTTCTCATCTGACAGTCCATCTCTGGGTAGTTTTCCTCTGACATTCTCCTTTTCCTCCTCTCAGCAGACAAGATATTTACCTTTTCTTTTACTTTTCAAGATGCCTTAATGGTAGCTAGCCTACCCTGAGAGCTCTTCCCCTGCTATGACTGACTGACTCAGTAGGAATTACTTCCTTTGCTTTTGCAGTTAAACACAGCAACAAATCTATTCTGACCTTTAGTTACAGTTACATGTCTGTAACTAAATTTGCATGAGCAGCAAATTCCAGATTGTCTCTAGGCAGAGACACGTACAGAGGGAAAAAAAAAGAGAGTAGTTATATTTAAAGGTCGCTAGATTCTTGCCTGACAGCTGGATGGAAAGCGAGCTAGTTTCCACAGAAAATGTACTTTATCATAAAATCAATTCTATTTGCCAGGCATGGTAGGACATGCTTGTAATCCCAGCATTAGTCAGGGGGCTAAGACAGGAGGACTGAAAGTTGAAGGCAAGCCTGACAACCTATCAAGACCTTGTCACAGAAAATTAATTGCTTGGCTGGGAAGGTGGCTCAGTGGTAGAGCGCTTGCCTTGCATGCATGAGGCCCTGGGTTCGATTCCTCAGCACCACATAAGCAAAAAGAAAAAAGCCGGAAGTGGCGCTGTGGCTCAAGTGGTAGAGTGCTAGCCTTGAGCTGAAGAGCTGAGGGACAGCGCCCAGGCCGAGTTCAGGCCCACAACCGGACCAAAAAAAAGAAAAGAAAATTAACTGCTTATATGTCATCAAGACACCTTTCATTCCAGAAGACACAAACTGTGAGAGGTAAAAAGATTCTATCTTCAATCAAAATTGGGATTAAGAACTGAGGTTTTTGTTTGTTTGTTTTGCCTTTTTTTTTTTGCCAGTATTTGGGCTTGAACTTAGGGCCTGGGTACTGTCCCTGAGCTCTTTTTGCTCAAGGCTAGCACTCTACCACCTGAATCGCAGCTCTGCTTCCAGCTTTCTGGTGGTTAATTGGAGATAAGAGCCTCATGGACTTTCTTGCCTGGGCTGGCTTTTGAACCCTGATCCTCAGATCTCAACACCCTAAGTCACAAGGATTAGAGGCATTAGCCACCAGCACCTGGCTCAGCTTAAGTTATTTTATATTGATTTGGTTTGAATACTTCCAAATCAATTTCATAGATGTTCTTGAAGTGTCTAGAAAATTAGAATATAAATTCAAGTCCAGGACCTCAGGCTCTGAACTTTCCTTGCACCAAAAAAAGGGCTCTTGTGACATATAAGGCCTTTCCCCGACCACTTGAGGAATACTTATTATCCAGCCTTTAAAACTTTCATTATTTTTTCAAGAATGGAAAGATGAATGGTGGTAAAATACAGTCATTATATTAAATGTACATTATATAAAAGCTGACTTAATAACTTGAGGGTGTGGATGGGGTTGGAAAGATGAGGGGAAATAATGGAGGGAATGACATTTAACAAAATGCACTATGTTCAACTTGACTTGTTAAACTAAAATCCCTCTGTACAAATACATGTTTTAAACTTAAAAAAATATATTGTTGCCAGGTGCCAGTAGCTCACACCTGTAATCCTAGCTACTCAGGAGGCTGAGATCTGAGGATCACCGTTCAAAGCCAGCCCGGGCAGGAAAGACCAAGAGACTCTTATCTCCAATAAACCACTAGAAAACCGGAGTGGTACTATGGCTCAAGCGGTAGAGCACTCGCCTTGAGCTGAAGAGAGCAGAGACAGCACCCAAGCCCAGAGTTCAAGCCCCATGACCGACCCAAAAAAATATATGTATATATATATTTATATCGTTATTATAAAGGTGATGTACAGAGGAGCCACAGTTATATAAGCCAGGTAATAAGTACAAAAAAACAAAACGAAAACAGAAAGAAAGAAAGAAAAGAAATGGATTAATAGTTTTGCTGTATTTTGAACTTTTATTAAACAGCATAGGTAAAGAGTTTTAATTCCACTTCATATAAATTCTCTATGCTAGAAATAGCTGCTTAATTGGATTATTTGTTTTGAAACAGCAGTGCTGTTATTACTTAGATGGATCTTATGAATTAGCTGATTTCACATCAATATCTTCCTAGAGTAAAACCAGGAAATAAAACACCTTGGAAAGCCATATGGGGACATTATCATGAACATTCAATTCATAATTTTATAAGATAAAAATATGCCATGGGGTTTTTTTTGTTTGTTTATTGTTTTGCTTTGCTTTGTCTTGTTAGTCATGGGGCTTGAACTCTGGGCCTGGGGGCTGTCCCTGAGCTCTTCAGCTCAAGGCTAGCGCTTTACCATTTGAGCCACAGAGCCACTTCCAGTTTTGGAGCTACTTTCATGTCTGGACTGGCTCTGAACTGTAATCCTCAGATCTCAGCCTCCTGAGTAGCTAGGATACAGGTGTGAGCCACCAACGCCCGGTTCCATGGAAGTTTTTGTTGTTGTTGTCTTGTTTTGTTTTCTCCTACTGTTTCCTTTGGATTGGCTCATGAGAAACAGGAGGCTGGACACCAGTGGCTCACTCCAGTAATCCTTGCTACTGTGGAGGCTGAGATCTGAGGATCACCATTCAAAGCCAGCCTGGGCAGGAAAGGCTGAGACTCTGATCTCCAATAAACCACTAGAAAACCAGAAGTGGAGCTGTGGCTCAAGTGGTGGAATGCTAACCTTCAAATCCCACGACCAACAACAACAAGAAAAAAAAAAAACAGGAGCCACTCTCACAGGGATGTAGCTGGCATCAGTGTAATGAATTGGTTATGTCATTCTAAAGGCCATAAGTTTTCAGTTTGGTTGGTTAGTGAAATGTCAGGAATGACAGGGAAGGGTTCTTTCATTTTTGCATGCTACGCCTGATTGCACTGATGGTTTATTTGCTAAGCTTTTGTTCTTCACCTGGTGAAGAACAGGTTTTAAAAGCTGGTTTTAAACTCAGGACAGTTTAAAACACCACTCTGGTTTTTGTTGTTTTATTTTCTACTCTGTTCAAGACATGTTTTACCTGCTCATTCTAACACTTTCCTAATTCTACATTCCAGAAGGGAGTATTGGGGAGAGAAATGAAGTGACTATACTTGAATCATAGCAGTGTACTAAGAATATTAGTTTAGTAGGTTCCTTTCAGCAGATAACTTTACAGGGTACCATTTCTCAAAAAGTTCTTCCTCCTCCTTCCCCTCTTTCTCCCTCTTCCGCCCCTTTCTTTGGCTTAGCTTTTTCACTCACAGTTGGCTCTCTACCACTTGGACCACACCTCTATTTCTGGCTTTTATTCTGGTGGAGATAAGAGTCTCTACAGGGGCTGGGAGGGTGGCTCAGTGGTAGAGCACTTGCCTTGCATGCTCGGGGCCCTGGGTTCGATTCCTCAGCACCACATAAGCAAAAAGAAAAAAGCCGGAAGTGGCGCTGTGGCTCAAGTGGTAGAGCGCTAGCCTTGAGCTGAAGAGCTGAGGGACAGCGCCCAGGCCCAGAGTTCAGGCCCCACGACCAACCAAAAAAAAAAAAAAAAAGAGTCTCTAGAATTTGTCTGCCCAGGCTAGCTTCAAACATATTCTCAGATCTCAGCCTCCTGAGTAGGATTATAGGCATGAGCCACCCGTGTCAGCGATAGGAGACTTTTTGAGGATCTTCCTGGCTAAATCTGGGACATTGTAAAACATCATTTCCAATTTTTGTACCATCAAATCCTCATTCTTCCATTCTCATGTCAGTGTATGAAGAAGACATAAGCCACAACTTCAGACAACACTCTGCTCTCTAATAGAAACAGGCTGAAGAATTAAAACAGTAAAGCTCTTTTAAATCTAATTCTGGGAAAGCAACTGACTTCACATATGCCTTAAGATAGGAAAGTATGTATATTAAAATAACTAACACTTACAACTTCCTTTTAATATAGTTCCCTTAACTATAAGGTACTACTTCAACAAACATTTCCACTTTCACAGCCTATTTTTGTTGTTGGTGGTGGTGATGGTGGTTGTCATGGGGCTTGAACTTAGGGCTTGGGCACTGTCCCTAAGCTTTTTTGCTCAAGGCACACTCTACCACTTGAGCCACAATGCCTCTTCCAGCTTTTTCTGTTTATGTGGTACTGAGGAATCGAACCCAGAGCTTCATGCATACTAGGCAAGCACTCTGCCACTAAGCCACATTCCCAGCCCACAACTCAACTTCTTAAGTAGTGGGTGTTACTCTCTAGCTGCTAGAGAAGGGTAAAGTCCTACATATCTGTAGTTTGAAAACCAGTCATCTCCAACAGGCTAGCTAAATGTGTCTTTTATATTACTTTGAGATAATAAAATCCTCTTCTCCAGTATCTGCCTTCTAGCTATTTTACCTAGACAATGCTTGGACTATCATAGGCATTCTATGAATAGCTGTCAAATAAAGCTGTAATTGCTCCCAGAAAATAATGACAAAGCAATACACCTCAGAGTAGTTTTTCCTATTGGGTTGAGGCAAAAGGAGCTGTGGCTGGTAGGACCAGGGAGTCAAATTTGTCATTATTATTGAGGCCTTGGATTATTATCTAAGAGCTAGCAGGCCAGATGGATTTAGAACAGCCTTTTGTATCATCATGTGTGGAGAATGGATGATTGGATGGTTGCTTATAGATACGAAGAAGCCAGTGAGATCCAACTAAGAGATGGTGGTCAACTCAGGATAATGGCAGAGATGGAGGCAAGAGGACATTTAGTAGGCCAAGCTGAAAGAAGAATCGAGAAAGAGGCCCATGTTGACTGGCCGGGCCCCTAAGGAGCAAACTCACAACAGGAGACTCCACAAGAAGGAAGCCCCTTTTAGATATGGTAAACTTGAGGCTTTTATGAGAGATTCCATGAGAGAGGAACTAGTGGAAAG
The DNA here is from genome assembly GCF_000151885.1 of Dipodomys ordii. Taxonomy (NCBI): domain Eukaryota; kingdom Metazoa; phylum Chordata; class Mammalia; order Rodentia; family Heteromyidae; genus Dipodomys; species Dipodomys ordii. Next base: position 16,727,649 of record NW_012267248.1, on the reverse strand, counting down.
CATCTCTTCTATTTACTTCTGAGAGTTAGGAGATTTAGTTATATAAAAGCTCTTCAGAGGCCAGGTGCAGGTGTCTCATATCTGTCACCCTTGCTATTCAAGAGCTGAGGTCTGAAGATCACAGTTCTAAAGTCTGAGACTCTTATCTGCAATTAATGAGCAAAAAGCCAGAGGCTGAGCTGTGGCTCAAGCAGTAGACTATCAGCCTTGAATGGAAAAGCTAAGGGAGAGTGCAAGGACCAGAGTTCAAGTCCCAGTATTGGCAAAACAAAAACCAATGTTCTTCAGAATAGGCCTGGTATGTTGTGTGTACTCAACCAGAATCTATGATTACATTTTAAACTCAGCATCATCACTGATGACCTGTGATGAGAAGAACAGAATCTTCCTAATACAGGAAGTAAGGGTGGTGATATGGACTGTTACAAAGAACTGCCAATTGGCTGAAAGACTAGGTGTAGTACAGCATGAATATTGAAGTTTATTGAAATAATAGTTCTATGATTTTAACAGGCATGCCTCAAAACAAAATGCAGGGGGAGAGTTTGAAAAAGCTACAGGTTGGCTCAATGGTCAAGAGAATATTTGCCTAGCATGCATGAGGCCTATGATCTGACCCAACACCAGAAGAGAAAGGGCTTAAAACTCAGGCACTGACGACTCACATCTATAATCTGCTAGGATTCCACTCAGCAGATTGAGATCTGAGAATCAAAGTTCAGAGCCAGCCCAGGCAGACAAATCCAACTCATCTCCAGTTAACCAGCTAAAAACTCTTGAGGTGTAACTTGAGGTGTAACTCAAGAGGTCGAGTACCAGCCATGTGTGGAAAAGCTAAGCAAGAATGTGAGGCCTGGTTCAGTACTGGCAGTGGGGGATGGAGAACTTATAAAGCTAGGCACTGGTGGCTCACGCCTGTAATTCTGGCTACTTTCAGGAGGCTGAGATCTGAGGATTGAGGTTCAAAGCCAGCCTGAGCAGGAAAGACTGTAAGACTGTTATCTCCAATTAACCCCCAGAAAACCAGAAGTGGCACTGTGGCTCAGCACTAGCTTTGAGTGAAAAAGCTCAGGTACAGTGCCCAGGCCCCGAGTTCAAGCCCCATGACCAAAAATAAATAAATAAAGGTATAATTTTAACTTAAAGTGATTTATCCTCATTTCCATGATGAAAGCTAGCTAATCAAGACAAATATTGTTAAATATCCAAGCATAGTGGCATGCAACTGTAGCCCAGCTACAAGGGAGGCTGAGGCCAAGAGTTCAAGACCAGCCTAGGCAACATAGTGACACCTCACTTCAAAAAACTTTTTTTAAGGAATGTACTCATTAGCTTGCTCATGTAACTATAACCCCTCTGGACAGTATTTTCACAATAAAAAAAAAACATTAAAAAACTAAAAAAAAAATTAAATAAATTTGGGCTAAAGAAACTGATTTCTCAAAAAGGAACAGCGATACTTCCTTTTAATCGAAGAAACCACTCTCCTCACAGAAGGATGAGTTGCAGATATGCTTAAAGTAAAATGAGTTCCTATCAGTGCTATGGGTAATAGTGGGAGTGCAGACAGAGTGAGGGTGAATATCTTCAAAACTACTTGTGAGCATGTGTACAAATGGAACAATGACACTGGTTGAGATTGGTTGGGGAAGGGCGGGGTTGGGAGAGTGACGAAGGGGGTGAGTGTAATCAGGCACATTGTATGCCTATAGGGACATGCCAGAATGAGCCCCCTTGTACAACTCATGGATGCTAATAAAAAATGGTGGGAAAAAATGAAAGTCTTACCAAGTCATGAATATGACACATGCTTTTGAACTGGCAGCATCCTAGAAAACAGTATTTTAATCATTATAAATGATAAAGTGCTTTTAGTAGAACATATGGGATACTTATATGGAGAGTTTGAAAAAGCAGGAGTTGGCTCAGTACTTAACATGCATGAGGTCAATGCTCCGACCCCAACTGAAGAAATAGGGCTTAAAATCCAGGCACTGATGCCTCACATCTATACTCCTAGCTACTCAGGAGCTTGAGATCTGAAGGTTGAGTTAAATTATACAAATTACAACCAGTCTGTGCTTGCTGAATGCATGTGATCTTTAATAATCAGAACAGTTCAGCGAGTTTTCTGGATTATGTTTCAAACAAAAATTGGCAGATAACCCACATATTAACAGTTTTGCTGTAATTTTTTATATTAGTTATTTTATATTTAAGGGTCAAAATACATTAGGATCACAAAATAACACTTTGTGAATGTTAACCAGTTTTTTTTTCTAATTTTCTATCCCTTCAATAAACAAACACTCCATTCTGGTCATTCACGTTCATCTACATCACTGAAAATAATCAAAGATGATGATTCACAGTCTCACCTCTACGTAAACATTCTACTTGACTCGAGGCAAAAGACCATCTTGTTCTAGAAACCTGTACATCAAGCTCTCAACTCTTAAAACTGAGCAAACATGTTCCAGTGTGGTCACTGTCACTAGGAGTTTGTTTTCCCAGTTCACAGCCACATTTTTGAACATGAAATGTGGATATACACACATTCTGATAACGTGGGAGCTAATCCTCATATCAAAGAAAAAACACAGAAGACCTTATATTTCAAAAGCACAACTAAAAGACTTGACCACATAGACCCATCTCCTACATCTTTAGTTAAGGACATTGTCGCAATTACAGGGTTTGAGGCAGTAGTCTATATAAGCATGTGATTGCCAAAGAATGCAGTGCACTTACTACCATCAGCTTACATCGTACCATGCTGTAGGATTCTTTTTTGCCTTTCCCCCAAAGTAATCGTGCTCTTGAAGTAACAGGCTTTTTTAAGGCACATTTTAACAAAAACTCATCACATAGCCAGCATAAAAATGGAAGCTCAACCTGGTAATAATGTGTGTATATACACACACACATATACATAAAATTAGGTTGTCAGATAGACAAGTGTCTCTAACTTGAGGGTAGTCATCTTAAAAATTTGAGTCATTGGTTGCTTATTCAAAGAGAAATGTCTGTAAAAATATTACATATTTATAATTACACACACATCCAGACCTGTCGGCAAAAAGTCCAACAGGTGATAGCTGTGTAAATGGGAGAAAAGACCTCTGGAACCCTGTGGCTCCTCCCCCCCCCCCCCCCCTGCCCCCCCCCCGCCCTCGGGCTTCCCTGGAGTCCTGCTCCTAATTATCTCTTTAATATCTCTTTATCTTCCAGCCCCTGCTTCCTGACCGGATG
>NW_012267248.1:16712697-16724347 GCF_000151885.1 Dipodomys ordii | reverse complement strand
CCCCCCCCCCCCCCCCCCCTGCCCCCCCCCGCCCTCCTCAGGGTTTTGAGTGAGGGAAGAAGCTAAGGAACCTTAATGATTTCAAAATTTTTCCTTTTAAAATGCACAGATCCTTGGGAAGCTCAAATCTTAGGTCCCAGTCAGCCACTAACTCAATTTCAGTTATTATTTTCAAAGGAATAGGACTTGGGGAGGAGGAAAGAAGTGGAGGCATTTTTGTGAACAATTTGCTTTAAGGACTTTATACATTTTGCTAGGGTCAGCTTTGATGGCTCTAAGAGGCTCTGAATTTAAAATATGTATTTTTTCCCCTAATGTTCCACAACATATCAGAATGCTGCCTTTGAGATGGAAATATATACATGGAATAGTTTGGAACAGGACTGGATTTAGGACTCTCAAGGTAAACACAAGTGAAATTTCTTTCTTTTTTTTTTTTTTTGGGGGGGGGCCCAGTCCTGGCGCTTAAACTCAGGGCCTGAGCACTAGTCCCTGAACTTTTCTGGCTCAAAACTAGCACTCTACCACTTGAGCCACAGTGCCACTTCTGGCCTTTTCTGTTTATGTGGTATTGAGGAATCGAACCCAGGGCTCCATGCATGCAGAGCCACATTCCCAGGCCCGAGTGAAAGAACTTTCTAGAAACAAATACATAACACAGATACTGCTTCTTCCAGCCACCCACTGGTGGTTAGGAGGCTTTTGGATGGCTCCTCAGCCTTGCACAGCATGCTGGGAGCAAACTGAAGTCAGTCCTAAGGGGGGACTAGGCATAGGACTCCCGGCACAGTACCAGGGGTGAAAAGGTGACTCAGGTGGAGGATGGAACCAGTAGGAGCCCCTCCATGGGTGCGAGGGGAGGACATGTATGGGACCCTCCAGTCACTACGGTCACGAAACAGTGAAAGACTGGTCCTAAAGATTGTAAATGTAGCACAACATAGGCCACTGGAAGGAGCCCAGAGTTACAGAACTGGCCAACAGCTCCATTTGAGAAACGATTTGGCCTTTGTATTTTAGCCCTAAGTGGTAATTACAGGAGAACCTCAGAATCCCTGCCTCAGCAACATCTGGATCACTCTCCAGTGATAGGCACCATTTTGGAAATCTGGTCCCAAAGGTTCTAAAGAATAACAATTTAGCAAAGAGAAATCACCTCTTGCATAAAGTAAGTGGCGGGATGTGTGTCAAGGCAAAAAGCATCATATACACTGTTGGAGAGGGAAATGCGGCCACAGGGATAGACAGTTCTAGGTAAGTTGGGGGCTAATATTTGTCTATAAAAGTCCTGATACCTGTTAGAAATGGGGGATGGCTCTTATTGCTTTAGGAACGTCTAGCTCCCATCTGCTCCAGATCCACTGAAAAAAAATGATTTGCTCAATCATTAGTAGCAAAGATACTCCGATTTACAAAACAAAAAAAGCCATTAGCAATGCATGTTTGATTGATTTCTGACTACTAGACGGACAGACTACAGTATCCGTGTCCTACACACCAAGTACAGAAAAGAGCTTACAAAAGTCATCTTATCAAAGTTCAGTTCAATGAGGAAAAACCATGAAAAAAGTGCAAAATATGTACAGTTCCTGGCAGTGTGCACACTCTTCAAACAAGTTTACATTTGTAGCAGGAAGATACAGTGGGTGTCACTTTATAGTTACTATACAAGTTTTTGCTTCAAAGTGCTTTATTTAAAAAAACAGAAACAAAAACAAAACAAAACAGAAGATTGAGAGAATTGGAGTAATTATGTTTTAACAACAAAGTCATGTCAAATGTCCCAGTCTCCTCCTTCCACTTAGTGACACAGTATAGCAGCCTTGGCTAAAAGATCTGATTTCAAAAGGTATTTCCAAAACCTCTACATTAGCACACGAGGTGTCCCATTAGGGGTGGCTCCTTTTTTTTTCTGTAGCCGATTCTGAACTTTCCGAGATTTTACTACTTTCATCCTCACCTCAAAAACTTCATGGATGGCCTTCCGGAAGCAATGAAAATTATAGTCGATAAGCCCTGGAGAATAAAAATCGTCGTCAGTATTACATAGAAATAAGTTTATCTTTTCAGGTCAGTAGGGGGCGACAGAGGAGCAGCCATCAACCAAAAGGGCTTGGGAAGGCTTGTGGCTGGACTCAAGACACTATGATAAAACTACTGGAAGCTCATAAAGGTAGGTGGTTCCTGACGAAAGTTTCTAGAATGCACATTAGACTGAAAAGTTTCTATGACCCAAAGGATGGGAAGAACCATTGAACTGCACAGTGGTTTTTTGTTTATTTTTTGTTGGTCAGGGGGCTTGAACTCTGGGCCTGAGCACACTGTCCCTCAGCTCTTCAGCTCAAGGTGAGCACTCTACCACTTGAGCCACAACACCACTTCCAGTTTTCTGGTGGTTAACTGGAGATAAGAATCTCCTGGACTTTCTTGCCGGGGCTGGCTTTGAACTGTGATCCTCAGATCTCAGCCTTCTGAGTAGCTAGGATTACAGGTGAAAGCCACCAGTACCTGGCCTGCACAGTGTTTTCACCTTTCAGAATTTAAAGATTAATTTACAGTGAAGATAAGTCAGCTGATCATTGGTGGTACATGCTCATAATTCCAGCACTTAGGAGGCTGAGGCAGGGAGAATTCAGGTTCCAGGCCAGCCTGGGCTGCAGAGCAAGATTCGGTCTCAAAAGTCAACAATAAACTGGGTACTGGTGGCTCATGCCTGTAATCCTAGCATTTCAAGCAGCTGGGATCTGAGAATTGTGGTTCAAAGCCAGCCCCAGCAGAAAAACGCCTGACCGCCTTATCTCTAATTAACAAGCAAAACTTTGCCTGGCACCAGTGGCTCACCCCTGTAATCCTAGCTATTCAGGAGGCTGAGATCTGAGGATCGCTGTTCAAAACCAGCCCAAGCAGGAAAGTCCATGAGACCTTTTGTTTTTGTCGGTTGTGGGGCTTGAACTTGACCTGGGCACTGTCCCTCAGCTCTTCAGCTCAAGGTTGGCGCTCTACCACTTGAGCCACAGCACCACTTCTGAGTGGTTTATTGAAGATAAGAGTCTCATGGAGTTTCTTGACAGGGCTGGCTTTGAACCGCAACCCTCAGATCTCAGCCTCCTGAGTAGCTAGGATTACAGGCATAAGCCACCAGCGCCAGGCTCCACTTGACTCTTATTTCCAATAAACCACCAGAAAATCGGAAGTGGCGCTGTGGCTCAAGTGGTAGAGCACTAGCCTTGAACTGAATAGCTAAGGGACAGTGCCCAGGCCCAGAGTTCAAGCCCCATGACTGACAAAAACAAAAAAGCAAAACTTAAGCAAAGCTGTGGATTAAGTGGTAGAGCACTGGCCTTGAGCGAAAACACTAAGCAATAGCATGAGGCCCTGAATTCAAGCTCTGGTCTTGGTACACATGCACACATGCACACATACACACACAATGAAAAATGTGCCTTACAGAGAGCATTACGCTGAAGGGAGGCAGATCCTGACTTGTGAATGTGGGAGAGTTCTAGTATCAGTGAGCTACTAAATATCTCCAACACATTTAAACTACTCTCATAAATCTTAGGGAATCTAAAATCCCTGATTCTTTTTTTTTTTTGGGGGGGGGGGTCTGGTTGTGGGGCCTGAACTCTGGGCCTGGGCTCTTCAGCTCAAGGCTAGCGCTCTACCACTTGTGAGCCACAGCGCCACTTCCGGCTTTTTTTTCCTGCTTATGTGGTGCTGAGGAATTGAACCCAGGGCCTCATGCATGCAAGGCAAGCGCTCTACCACTGAGCCACCTTCCCAGCCCTCAATATTAAGTAAATTTTAAGTGGAGAAATCATGGGGTGATTATCTTCTTGTTTTATCAGAGACACAGTACCACTTCCGGTTTTCTGGTGGTTTATTGGAGATAAGAGTTTCACAGCCTCTCCTGCCCAGGCTGGTTTTGAACCACGATCCTCAGTTCTCAGCCTCCTGAGTAGCTTGGATTACAGGCGTGAGCCACCAGCAACTGGTTCCCTCCTTTAACTTTTAACCTTTAAAGAGCTAAGGAAAAATTTTCTTTACACTAAACGAGGATAAGGTGGTTGGTTCTATTTTCCATTTTTAACTGGCCTAGAGCTGGGAATGTGGCTTAGTGGTAGAGTGCTTGCCTAGCATGCATGAAGTCCTGGGTTCGATTCCTCAGTACAACATAAACAGAAAAGGCCACAAGTGGTGCTATGGCTCAAGTGGTAGAGTGCTAGCCTTGAGTAAAAGAAGCTCAAGCCTCATGACTGACAAAAACAAAACAAACAACAACAAGAACAAAACCCAAAACACTCCAGACTCAAGTTGGCTTGAACTAACAATACTCTTGTCTTGGTCTTCTCCCTCCCTCCCAACCTCTTTCCTATGCTGATACTGGGTTAAAACCTATAATGTCCCTTGCCTTTTTCACTCGAGGCTAGCAGTCTAACACTTGAACCACACCTCCAATCCCCTATCAATCTTCAAAAGTATACATGGGTTGAAACAATAAGTTATAAAACTATATGGAGAGCTCAGTGGTAGAATGCTTGCCTAGCATGCATGACGTCCTGGGTTTGATTCCTCAGTACCACATAAACAGAAAAAGCTAGAAGTGGAGTGCTAGCCTTGAGCAAAAGAAGCTCAGGGACAGCACCTAGGCTCTGAGTTCAAGCCCCAGGACTGGCAAACACACACACACACACACACACACAATGATATGGAACTGGGCAGCGGTGGTTCATGCCTATAGTCCTAGCTACTCAAGAGGCTGAGATCTGAGGATCACAGTTCAAAGCCAGTCTGTGACACTCATATTCCAATTAACCTCCAGAAAACTAGAAGTAGAGCTGTGACTCAAAGTGGTAGAGTGCTAGCCTTGAGCAAAAGTGCTCAGGGACAGCACCCAAAACCTGAGTTCAGGCCCCAGGACTGACTAGAAACAACAACAACAACAAAAACCCTGTTTTATTGAAAGCGTAAAAAAAAAGCGAGGATGTGGGGGTGGGGAGGGACAATGGAAGGAGAGGAAAAGAGGGTGAAGAAAATCTCAGGAGTGCCGGGCACTGGTGGCTCATGCCTGTAATCCTAGCTAATTGGGAGGCTGAGATCTGAGGATCACAGTTCAAAGCCACCCTGGGCAGGAAACTCCATGAGACTCTTATCGCCAATAAAATACTAGAAACCCAGAAGTGGCATTGTGGCTCAAGCAGTAGAGCGCCCGCCTTGAGCTGAAGAGCACAGGGATAGCACCCAAGCCCAGAGTTCAAGCCCCATGACCGACACACACACACAAAAAGAAAATCTCAGGAGTTTAACATGAGGTTTGGTTCTAAAAAATAAGTGGTTTATTTATTCCTTATATTTTCCTAAACTTTCAAAGCAGTTTTTAGAACATGCATTGTTTATGAGGAAATAAAGACAGCTATTTCAGCAAATGGTACCATTGCCATTGTGTTGGGGTGTATGTGTGGTGCTGGGGATCAATCCAGGTCCTCATGCATGACAGGCAAGTGCTGTACCACTGAGCTGAATTGCTAGCCCAGTTGGCAACTTACCAGTGAATTAGCAAACCACACCATAGTCACTAATAAAATTCCCAGGAGCCGGGCACCAACGGCTGTAAATCTTAGCTACTCTGAGTCTGAGATCTGAGGATTGCAGTTCAAAGCCAGCCCAGGCAGGAAAGTCCACGAGACTCTTACCTCCAATTAACCACCAGAAAACTGGAAATGGCACTGTGGCTCAAAAACCTCAGGGACAGCACCCAGGCCCTGAGTTCAAGCTCCAGGACTGACACACACTCTCTCTCTCTCTTTCTCTCTCTCTCTTTTTCCTAGGTGCATTGGTAAGCTTACATTTCTCAGTTTAAAATTGAGGTTCATTGCTTTTATTGTAAAGTAAAACTGAAGTTGCTCCTAAAAAGACATTTAGTGATGTTATTAAATACATGCCTTCCCTTTTTTGTAATCATGACTTCATCCCTGTGGTTTGGAAGCTTTAAGTGGGAGAAGGATGGTGGGAAGTCAAATACTACCTATCTCTAATGCAGGGAGAGTCTTTGACCCTCTAGAAGTGTAGACCAGGAGATGAGCCTTCACCTCAATGCAGGCAGAGGAGACCGCTCCCTGCTCAGAGATAGCCTGGCAACTGCCACCACTGGCTTCACCTGCCGGATGATCTGGCAGGGGGTTGGCTCCATTTTATCGCCACCAGAGGGCGCCATTGGGAGCCAACAAGTTCACTGGCCTAGAAACCATTCACAGTCTGGCCTGCCACAGGCCTACTAATCAAGGAAGTGGCCTATGACTACATTCTGGAAACTTCCAGGGCATGCCACTGAACACCCACAAGAAAGCAACAAAGTAACAAAGGTAGTATGAATTAAAGTGATTCTTTAAAATTACACTAAAAAAAAAATTTACCTTTTCTTTCAAAGCTTTCCTCTCTGACAAAGCAAACGAGAGCCAGGAACTTGGTGACCTCCTTTAAATAAAGAACTGTTGTATTGTTCAGCTTTATAATGGCTGTTGACTCCTTGTCATAGGGGGTTCCGGCTCCATCTTCTTTGAGACTAAATGGAGACAGAAACCAAAATGTATTTAATCATTGAGAAAGAACTAGAAGTTGGTGCAGGCATGGGGTCGTGGTGAGCTGGCACAGGGCTGCAGCCTCCACTTGCGACGACCTGTTCTGTTCAGCAACATTAACTTGGATCTTCTTACAGAAACGTATGCGATTCCTTTTTACCTACAGTATCTTCCCCACTGGTCAGAGTATTTCATTGTTGCTGAGGCACCTGGTGGAGAATTAATGGGTTATACAAAAGACTCAGTCGCTAGAAAAGAATGGCATGGACATGTTACAGCTTTGTCTGTTGTCCTTGAATTTCAACACCTTGGTTTGGCTGCTAAACTTACGGAGTTATTACATTTCAGAAAGAAAGGGTGGATTTTTTTGTTGATTTTTTCGTACAAGTGTCTAAACCAACTTGCAGTTAACATGTATAAGTGACTGAGCTACAGCGTGCACAGGACAATCATAGAGTACTATTCAGCCAGCAATGGGGAGCCTGATGAGGAAGCGTACGATAAGAGGAAGGCACTTTCTAGGGATACTGAGATCATCATATCATTGCCTTATCCTGTAAGGTCTGAGGACATAGAATAACGCTAGGCAGTAGTTCTTAGGCAGATGTTCCATAGAATTTGTATTGTATGTGTTTTCAGTGGCTGACATGGGAGCTCTATTAGGAGAAGTAGACAGGTCTAAAAGACTTCAAGAACATATACTGATTTCAACTCTCATTCATTGTTTTACAGCAAATAAAAGCCAGTCAAGAAGGCAGCTATGTAGAAGGGTATGTTCCACTATCATGGTTCACAATAGGCATTATATGCCAGGATCAAAAAAAAACCAAAACCTTGCTCCAGCCACCCCCTCAATTCTGTGCCTGAGAACCACTGCTGTATAGACATATATTTTTTATTTTGTACTGAACTGTTGATTGAAGCTTTAAAAGCATATATAAAATTTAGGTGTTATAAAATAAAATACATTGTTGACTATGAACAAAAAGAACTAGAAGTTGCACTCTAGTGACAGATACCAGCTTTAACACACAGAAAGTGATGATCTTGATCATAAGCTATTTATACCTGCATTGTTTTCAGCAAAAGTTCTCAGTAACAGCCACAATAATGCATAGTCCATCTGGTGCTGGTGACTCATACCTACAATCCTAGCTACTCAGGAGGCTGAGAGATCTGAGGATTGTGCTTCAAAGCAAGCCTAAGCAGGAAAGTCTATGAGGCTCTTATCTTCAATTAACTATCAGAAAGCTGTGGCTCAGCTGATAGAGCACTAGCCTTGAACTAGGTTCTGAGTTCAAGCCCTAGAACACACACACACACACACACACACACACACACACACACACACAGAGGCATAGTCCATGGGTCATTTTTTAAGAGAGTAGCAGCTAGGTCACTGTCCAGGCTCCTGAGGAACACAGGCCATGGATGGGGTGAACTATCTTCCTGTTCCCCAACAAGGCTTTCTTTCACCTGGTAGAATAGCCAGGCTGTCAAGAGATAGTCTGATTTTTTTTTTTTAAGAGTTCAAAAGCTTCCACATTGGAGTCTGGAGTCAGGACAGCCAGATATGCTGGGCAGGACACTGAGCCTAGGAAAAAAGTTCTGTAGACCAAATTGACAGTGTAAGGTATTGTTCAATGCTTGTTTGCCCAGCAAGTATGGTTCTGCAAAAAAAAATAAAAATAAGAGGGGCTAGGAAGATGGCTTGGTGGTAAAGTACTTGCCTAGCATGCATGAAGCCCTGGGTTCAATTCCTCAGTACCACATAAACAGGAAAAAGCCAGAAGTAGTGCTGTGGCTCAAGTAGTAGAGTGTAAGCCTTGAGCAAAAGAAGCCCAGGGTCAGTATCCAGATCCTGGGTTCAAGTCCCAGGACTGGCAAAAAAAGTAAAACTAAGAAACAGATAATAATAAATAAAATATATAATTGGGCCTATTATTAAAATTTGAATATGATCTGCCTTTTAGGTACTAAAATAATATAGCCATGCTAAATGTGCTAAATCTGATAGTTAAAACTATAGTTCTGCCACTCACTGCTCACTCCTGTAATCCTAGCTACTCAGGAGGCTGAGATCTGAGGATCACGGTTCAAAGCCAGGCTGTGCAAGAAAGTCCGTGACACTCTAATCTCCAATAAACTACCAGAAAACCAGAAGTGGTGCTGTGGCTCAAGTGGTAGAGTGCTGGCCTTGAGCTGAAGAGCTAAGGGAGAGCGTCCAGCCCAGAGTTCAAGCCACATGACCAACAAAAAACAAACAAACAAAAAACCCTGTAGGGCTGGGAAGGTGGCTCAGTGGTAGAGCACTTGCCTTGCATGCATGAGGCCCTGGGTTCGATTCCTCAGCACCACATAAGCAGAAAAAAAAAGCTGGAAGTGTCGCTGTGGCTCAAGTGGTAGAGTGCTAGCCTTGAGCTGAAGAGCTGAGGGACAGCGCCCAGGCCCAGAGTTCAGGCCCCACGACTGGACCCAAAACAAAACAAAACAAAAACCAAAAACCCTATAGTTCTGAAGCTGGGCACTGGTGGCTCACACCTGTACTCCTAGCTATTCAGGAGGCTGAGATCTGAGGATCATGGCTCAAAGCCAGCCCAGGCAGGAAAAGTCTGTGAGACTCTAATCTCCAATTAACCACCAGAAAACCAGAAGTGGTGCTGTGGTTCAAGTGGTAGAGTACTGGCCTTGAGCTGAAGAGCTGAGGGACAGCACCCAGGCCAACTTCAAGCCCCACGACCAACAAAAACAAAATAAAACAGAATGTAAGAGAATGTGCTTGTTGCTAACAGATACATGTTCAAGGGCCCAGTGGCCAAGAACATAAAGCTAAGTGTATAAAATATACAATGACTATTAGCTTTTTTTTTTTTAGTCATAGGGATTGATCTCACGGCAATGTCCAATGTCCGTGAGTTGTTTTGCTCAAGGCTAGCACTCCACCACTTTGTACCACAGCTTTACTTCCGGTTTTTAGTGGTTAATTGGAGGTGAGTCTCGTGGGGACTTTGAACAATGATCCTCTCAGATCTCAGCCTCCAATGTAGCCAGGATTACAGGCGTGAGCCACTGGTACCTGGCAATCCTTTATAGTCTTTTAAATGGATGAAGGGATAAAGTGACAAGCCTGACTTAACGAAGAGCCTGAAATATTTTTCCAATTTACTTTTTTGTTTTTTTGGGAGGGGGGGTCCGGTTGTGGGGCCTGAACTCTGGGCCTGGGCGTTGTCCCTCAGCTCTTCAGCTCAAGGCTAGCACTCTACCACTTGAGCCACAGTGCCACTTCCGGCTTTTTTCTTTTTGCTTATGTGGTGCTGAGGAATCGAACCCAGGGCCTCAGGCATGCAAGGCAAGTGCTCTACCACTGAGCCACTTTCCCAGCCCCTAATTTACTTATTTTTTATTATAAAGGTGATGTACAAAAAGGTTTTGGTTACATAAGTCAGGAATGAGTACATTTCTTTTTGGACAATGGCACCCCTTCCCTCATTCTCTCCCAGTTTTTCCCTTCCATCCCTACCCACAAGTTACATAGTTCACTTTCAACACAGTATCTAGTGAGTACCACTGCTGCATTTATTCACCCTTTGTCTCTCCATTTCTGTGTCCCCCTTACCCTCCCAAAGACAGATAAATGAACAAACAAGACAAAAAAGAAAACAAAAACAACAAAGAAAAAAACCTTGTTTCCATTTCCTGGAGTTTATTTCAATAAATTTATTTTTTATGATCATATACACATAGCACTCTGCCTTTGTGATCCACTCCTAAGAATAGCCTCCTTTGGTCTCACTGTCTGTGAATGTCTAGAGTCCTGAAAAATTCATCATGTCCTGATGTATTTTAGATCTAGCATCTGCATATGAGAAAAAACACACACTGTTTGTGTCTCTAAGTTTGGCTTATCTCACTTAACATGATTTGTTATAGGTCCATTTACTGAATTGTATTTTAAAGGAAATATAGTTGTTTTAGTTGTTGTCAGGTAGGGGTGTTGTGGTGGGTCTGGGGCTTTAACTTAGGGCTTGGGCACTGTTCCTGATCTTTAGTGCTCAAGGTTGGTGCTCCATTTCCTGCTTTTTTGCTGGTTAATTGGAGGTCAGAGTCTGGCCTTTCCTGCCTGGACTGGCTTCAAACTGCGATCCTCAGATGTCAGCCTCCTGAGTAGCTAGGACTACAGATGCGAACCACCAGTGCTGGCTTTATCCCAATTTTTAAGACTGAATTTTTAAGATTCAATTTCTCTTGCTTATAAGTAATGCTCTGAGAACAGTTAGATAAAACATTCAGAAGGTTTTACCCAATCAAGTTGTATTAAAAAAAATTTTTTTTGGGGGGGGGGAGCTTGAGCTCTGGGCCTGGGCGCTGTCCCTCAGCTCTTCAGCTCAAGGTGAGTGCTCTACCACTTGAGCCACAGAGCCACTTCCGGTTTTCTAGTGGTTAATTGGAGATTAGAGTCTCATGGACCTTCTTGCCCAGGCTGGCTTTGAACCATGGTCCTCAGATCTCAGCCTCCTGAGTAGCTAGGAGTACAGGCGTGAGCCACTGGCGCCTGGCTTTATATCGAAAAATTTTGTCAATACAACATATATCAAACATTAGATCTACTAGTAAGTGTTATTTGATAACAAGAAAATTGTTAGATAAAAATATTAGAATGAAAAAAAGGATTAAAAATTACATATACAAAATGATCTACATTAAAAAAAAATCAGAAAACAAGCTGGGCACCTGTGGCTCATGCCTGTAATCCTACCTACTCAGGAGGCTGAGACCTAAGGATTGCACAGTTCAAAGCCAGTCCAGGCAGCAAAGTCCATGAGACTCATCTCTCCAATTAACTCTTAAAAAGCCAGAAATGGAGCTGTACTTCAAATGGTAGAGTGCTAGCCTTGAGCACAAAAGCTCAGGAGCAATAACCCAGTCCCTGAGTTCAAGTCCCGGAAGGAAGGAAGGAAAGAAGGAAGGGAGAAAGAAAGAAAAAGAAAGACAGAAAGAAAGAAAGAAAGAAAGAAAGAAAGAAAGAAAGAAAGAAAGAAAGAAAGAGGAAGGAAGGGAAGGAAGGAGGGAGG
>NW_012267248.1:16706602-16712617 GCF_000151885.1 Dipodomys ordii | reverse complement strand
AGGGAAGGAGGGAGGGAGGGAGGGAGGGAGGGAGGGAAGGGAGAGATAGGGGCTGGGAGGGGGGTGTTGGAAGGATGGAGCTGGAGATCAAATCCCAGGTCCTCAGTTTGCTAGACAAATCTCAGACCACTGAAGTTTGTATACCCCCCAATCCCAACTGAACAAACAGTTTTTGTTTGGTTTGTTTTTGCCAATATTGAGGCTTGAATTCAGGGTGTTATGCTCACTCAGCTTTCTTGCTCTGCTGGTATTCTATTGCTTGAGCCATGTCTCTAGCCTGGTTTCTGCCCAGGCTGACTTCAAAACTCAAACTTACTGGTTTCAACATTCTTAGTAGCTTGAATTCTAGGCCATGTACAAGCCACCAACATTTGGCTTATTTTCAATACTCATGCATTTTGTCTAATAAATATATATTGCTTTAACAATCAAAAGTTTCAGAAAGCAAAATATCAAACAAATGAGTGCTTGCCTACCATGCACGAAGCCCTGGCTTTGATTCCTTAGTACCACATAAGCAGAAAAACACCAGAAATGGTGCTGTGGCTCAAGTGGTAGAGTGCTAGCCTTGAGCAAAAGAAGCTTAGGGACAGTGTCTAGGCCCTGAGTTCAAGCCCCAGGCCTGGCAAAAAAAAAAAAAGGTTAAAACAAAAAGAAACACATGAGGTTAAAGTATGTGTAGTGTTCTGATATGTTGTGTAGTGTTGAGAACTGCCTTCTACCCAGAACCTCAGCTGACAGGTTCCTGGGGCACCAGGTAAGAATGACCTGTAGGCCCTGTGGGCTCCTCCAGGCAGCAGGGCAAGTGGGGCATGACCTCCAGTCACAGGCTGACCATTTCCTGACTCCTTGGAGGGGTCAGGCTGCACCTCCACCACCACCCAGCCTGTGGTGGACTAGGCTGGCTCATTGCTGTGCCAGTCCAAAACCACTGTGACCCAGACTGGTTCTGAATCCTGTGGCTCTCTGGGGCTCCCCTGGCCCAGAAAAACAATCTGCTGCCAGAGCCCAGCTTCCTCCAGACAGCTCCTCACTCCCCATGTTTGTTTTAGCTGGGCAAAGTAACTCTGATTAACATCATTCACGTGAACAACTCGCCACTTATGTCTAATTACCATATGGTACAATAATGATCATCGAGAAATATGTGCCAGATTAATCGTGCAGTGCTTTGTGCCTGATTGCCTCAGCAATCTAGATGGTAATCAGGCATTCAGCTTCCATTCAGCTATTCCAAGGTCATGCCCTTGGGGCTTAAAAATAATAGACCACTGCAGGAAAAAGCAAGTGTTTGTCAGGCACTTAAAAATACCAATAAAAGCCGGGTGTTAGTGGCTCCTAGCTACTCAGGAGGATTGTGGTTCAAAGCCAGCCCAGGCAAGAAAGTCTGTGGGACTCATCTCCAATAAACCACTCAGAAAACTGGAAGTGGTGCTGTGGCTCAAGTGGTAGAGTGCTAGCCTTGAACTGAAGAGCTCAGGGACAGCACCCAGGCCCAGAGTTCAAAGCCCCATGACTGACAAAATATATATGGGAATAAATATATATACATATATAATAAATATATATAATAATATACATATATATGTATGTGTGTGTGTATATATATATATATATATATATATATATATACACACACACACACCAATAAAAAGCTGGGCGCAAGTGGCTTCCACCTGAAATCCTAGCTACTCAGGAGGCTGAGATCCGAGAATTGTGGTTCACAGATGACTAGAAAACTCTAAGTCTCCCTGTGGTCTCAAAGTGGTAAGAGCACTAGCCTTGAGTGAAAATGCTCAGAGGCAGTGTCTAGACCCTGCGTTCAAGCCCTGGGGTGGGAGGGGGAGGAGGGCAATAAAGCCAGAAGTGGAGCTGTGACTCACTCAAGCAGTAGAGTGCTACCCTTGAGTGAAAAACCTGAGGGACAGCACCTAGGCCCTGACTTCAAGCCCAGTACCAGCACAAAAATAAATACACAAATACAAATCTCAATAAAGAGGGCACCTACAATTTATCCATAGTGAAAAATAGTGTGTGTGTGTGTGTGTGTGTGTGTGTGTCAGAGTTAACAGAGAAAACCTGACTGGGAGGGCAAAAGATTTATCAGTGGAGAGAAGTGGTAGGATTGAGACTTTTAAGTCCACAGAGGAGACAGAGTGTGAAGCTGGGTAAGACATTACTCAGTCTTTGTTGAGGAGTCAGGCAGTGAGGAAGAGGAGGCTGAATCTGATCTCCAGGACAGGAAGACAATGTAAAGTCCAAAATTAAACCGACAGCAGTGAATGCCCTGTGGTCACTAGTTCACACTCTACGTGTGGCATATTCCTACTTGTGTGAGATTGTTTCATTCTGTGGTAACACAATCAAGTTTTTCTCCTTTATTTGTAGTTTTTGTTGTTGTTTTTGATAATACTGGAGATTGTAACCTTCGTTATTCAGGAGGATAAGTATGAGGATTGAAATTCAAAGTCAACTCAGGCAGGAAAATCCATGAAACACATCTCCAATTAATCACCAAAAAGAGTGGAAGTAGAGCTATGGCTCAAGAGGTAGACCACCAGCCTTGAGCAAAAATAGCTCAGGGATAACAGCCGGGCGCCGGTGGCTCATGCCTGTAATCCTAGCTACTCAGGAGGCTGAGATCTGAGGATCAAAGTTCAAAGCCAGCCCAGGCAGGAAAGTCTGTGAAACTCTTATCTCTAATAAACTACTAGAAAACCGGAAATGGTGCTGTGGCTCAAGAGGTAGAGCGCTCACCTTGAGCTGAAGAGCACAGGGACAGCGCCCAAGCCCAGAGTTCAAGCCCCACGACTGACCCAAAAAAGAAAAAGAAAAAAATAGCTCAGGGATATAGCACCCAGGCCCTGAGTTCAAGACCCAGTCTGGCACAATTAAAAAAAAAAAAAAAAGCTCAGTAGTTACTTTCTATAATAAATGGAAATATCAGTGAGATGTTTATTGAGCGTTCAAATCTCTTATCTATTGACATCTCACAAAGCTATATAACAGGTTTTTCAGCAGAAAATCAGGATTTAGGCCCAAGTTCAAATTCTAATTCTGCCCCTTACTGAAAATGTGAGTAGCAGTTAGAAACCTAGTCACTCTGAAACTTACATTTCCTCATCAGTAACATAGTATAGCAGCTCCTACTTCATGGAACAATTGAGAATTTAAATTACATGATGCACCGAGTAAGGTTAGTACCATGCTCCTAAGCTTTTACTCAATATTTGTTACTGCATATTTTATGGTCTACTAATAAATTTCTGTCCTTTGAAAAAAAGTATTACCCAGGTGCTGTGGGTTCACATCTGTAATTCTAGCTCAAAGATGATCTGGTCAGTAAAATCTACAAGACTCCATATACCAGTGGAAGAAGCTGGATATGGTGGCAAGCTCCTGTTATTTCAGCTACAATGGAAATCTGAAAATAGGCGGATCACAGTCCAGACAGTATCAGTTTAGAATGAAAAGACCCAAATTAAAAAATAACCAACACAAGGCTGGGCACCAGTGGCTGGGCTCCTAGCTACTCAAGAGTCTGAGCTGTGAGGATCGCAGTTCAAAGCTAGTCCTGGCAGGAACGTCTGAGAGACTCTTATCTCCAATAAACCACCAATAAACTTAGCACTGTGGCTCAAGTAGTAGAATACTTACCTTGAGCTGAAGAGCTTAGGGCCAGTGCCCAGGCCCAGAGTTCAAGCCCTATGACCAACAAACAAACAGCAACAACAACAACAACAAAAAAAAACCCTACAGCCTGGCACTCGTGGCACACACCTGTAATCCTAGCTACTCAAAAGGCTGAGATCTGAGGATCAAGGTTCAAAGCCAGCCTGGGCAGGAAAGTCCTTGACACTCATCAATTAACCACGAGAAAAACAGAAATGGAGCTGTGGTTCAAAGGGGTAGAGCACTAGCCTTGAGCAGAAAAGCTCAGGGACAGTACCCAGGCCAAGTTTGAGCCCCGTTATGACAAACAACAATAACAACAAAACACACACACACACACACACACACACACAGAAGGGAGGCATGGCTCATAGGCAGATTGCCTATGTAAACAACAGGACTTGTGTTCAAACCCCAGCACTGCCAAATCAAATACATGAATATACACATCCATGCAAAAGTATTACTATCAAATCAATAAAAAAAATGCCTTAAAAGTTATGAAAAGGATAAAGGAGCTGAATTTGATCCCCAGAGCTTTTTGCCTATTCGGTAAGTGCTGTACCCTGAGCTCCACGCCACCTGGGGCAGAAGGCCTGAGAGTTCCACTCACCCATAGATACAGGAGATGTCAATGACTACGTCTATCATGTCACAGCACAGCTCGTAGGTCTGCATGTCCACCGGAGTGCTGTCTGTGGCTATATATATTTTACTGACCACGTCAAACAGAAAGGCCTTTTCAATTCCAGAATTCTGAAACAAAAAGAGGAATTCTGTCTTAAAGCAACGGCAGACATCAGACCACATCTTGGTTACATAAAATAGTATGCCATCCAACTATCAAAGCAGGGAATCTTGGAAAGGGGGGTGGAGGGGTGCAAGAAAGTGTAGCAGGAAGGGGAGGGGCTTAAGTAGTGATGCTGATAATAAAAGGTCACAGTGAAAGCCATTAATCTGTACAGTCAATAGGAGCTAATTTTTATGATTAAAAAAAGAAAAAAATTTAAATCACAAAATAATATGTCATTCCTGGGGCTGGGAAGGTGGCTCAGTGGTAGAGTGCTTGCCTTGCATGCATGAGGTCCTGGTTTTGATTCCTCAGCACCACATAAGCAGAAAAAGCTGAAAGTGGAGCTGTGGCTCAAGTAGTAGAGTGCTAGACTTGAGCTGAAGAGCTGAGGGACAGTGCCCAGGCGCACAGTTCAGGCCCCATGACTGACAAAATAATAGTAATAATAATGATGATGATGATGTGCCATTCCTAGTGTCAAATACAAATAAGCAGAAATTAAGCTACTAAGAATTTGAAGCTGGGGGCTGGGAAGGTGGCTTAGTGGTAGAATGCTTGCCTTGCATGCATGAGGCCCTGGGTTTGATTCCTCAGTACCACATATGAGCAGAAAAAGCTGGAAGTGGAGCTGTGGCTCAAGTGGTAGAGCGCTAGCCTTGAGCTGAAGAGCTGAGGAACAGCACCCAGGCCCAGAGTTCAGGCCCCATGACCGACAAAAAAAAAAAAAGAATTTGAAGCTGTACCACATTATTGCAATTTAAACTACACTGTCATGAGCCTTATGAGTGTGAGTGTGTGTGTGTGTGTGTGTGTGTGTGTGTGCACACGCTAGTAGCAGGGCTTCAACTCAAGGACTAGGCCCTGTTTTTTTGCTCAAAGCTGGTACTCTATACCACTTGAGCCACAGGTCCACTTCCAACTTTTTGTTGGTTAACTAGAAAGAATCTCACTGACTTTTCCTGCCTAGGCTAGATCTCATATATAATTTTTTTGGTATTATTAAGATGTTGTACAGAGGATTTACCATTTCATAAGTCAGGAAATAAGTACACTTCTTTTTGGACAATGTTACCTGTCCCATTGCTTTCCCTCTCTCATTCCTACAAAGTTCATTTTCCACACAGTGTCCATTGAGTACCATGACTACATTTGTTCACTTTCCTTCCTCCATTTCTGTGCCCCCTTCATCCCCATCAAAGACAAAAGGCATCAAACAACAAACCCAAAACAAAAACGAATGACACCTTCACAACCATCACTAATAAAACCTATGATTCCATTTCCTGGAATTTGCTTTGATAAATAGTATTTTAAGTGTTCCCTGAAGTTATGCCTTTGAGTGCCTCACCTACAAGTATCCTCTTTGGTCTCACAGTTTGTATATGAATGCCTAGAGTCCTGTATAACTTATCATGTCCAGTTGTATTTTATTTTATTTTTTATTTAATTTTATTTTATTTGTGAACATACTATACAGAGGAGTTACAATTACATGGGCAGGATAATGCGTACATTTCTTACCAAGCATTGCAGCCTCCTCCTTTGTTTAC
>NW_012267248.1:16693123-16704484 GCF_000151885.1 Dipodomys ordii | reverse complement strand
TTGCTGGGTGGTTAATTGGAGGTAAGAGTCTCATGAACTTTCCTGCATGGGCTGTCTTCAAACTGCAAGACTCAAATCTCAGCCTCCTGGGGAGCTAGGATTACAGGCATGAGACACCAGTGCCTGGCAATTGGTCCATTTTGTTTTTTGTTTTTATTTTTAATGTTGGCACTAGGGCCTGAACTCAGGTCTTCTTGCTTACTTTTGACTTTTTCTGTTCATGACTGGCATGAACCACTGGCATTTATCACTTTAGCCATACCTCCACATCATGCTTTTTGCTGGTTACCTGGAGATAGGAGTCTCTTGAATCTGTCTGCCCAGGCTGGCTTGAAACCCTCAAATCTCAACTTCTCTAGTAGCTAGGATTACTGGCTATATGTTTTTATTTTATTTTATTTTATTTATTGCCGGTCCTGGGGCTTGAACTCAGGGCCTGGGCACTTTCCTTAAGCTTCTTTTGCTCAAGGTTAGTGCTCTACCACTTGAGCCACGGTCCCACCTCCAGGTTTTTTCTGAGTAGTTTATTGGAGCTGAGTCTCACTGACTTTTCTGCCAGAGCTTAGAACTGTGATCCTCAGATCTCAGCCTCCTAAGTAGTTAGGATTACAGGTGTAAGCCACCAGCGCCAGCTGTGTATATTTTATATAAAAGGACATTAGCTTTAATCACTTATTAATCCAAACAGAACCCAACACTACTTTCAGCAATGACTAGAATCAGCATGTGTAAAACTCATGTTTCCTAAATCCTCTCAGCACAAATGATGCACAAGTTACTGTCTGTGTTCAGCCAACTGCGCTGCTCGAGATGCCATCCTGACCTTCTCCCTCCTAAACTGCCATTCCTGAGATCTCCGTTCTCACCTGAGGTGGATTTTTTCTAATCCAGCATCTGCAAGGTCATCATTTGCCCTCTGGTGAATATCTCTTTGGGTTTCAATTTTGTGGTCATCTGACAGTCCATCCACTTTATGAATGAACACCTCAAAGTTGATGTCAGCGTTGACCTTGTAGGCCCTGGTCACTGTGAGGTGGAGCCGGGCCAATGCTTCCATGTAGTCATCCTGGAACAAAGGTGACATCTATAAGAGGCCACTTGGCTTCTTCACTTCAAACCACATGGCTACAACCCCCTAAAATGCATTGTACAACCCTTCCATCCCAAATCCGGGCTTCAGAAGAATTCAAGTGTGAAAACCTGCTTTGTTCCTACAGTGAGGAAAAGGCTAGTCTCATACAGTGGAGTTAGGTAGGCGCAACAGGTTGCTGGAGGCTGAAAAGCCCACAGCTGCACTTTCAGGAGAAGAAAGTAGCCTCACACCCCACCTCCAGCTCCTCCTGGAAGGTCTTTCTCCTAGGGAAGTCTCCTGGTGAACTGTGATGCACACGGAGAGATGGAAACTTGGTAATAGTCCTTAGGTGGATGGAAAAGGGGCCTAGCAACATTTAAGAGCACAATCTACACCAGGCATGGTGGTGCACAACTGTAATCCCACCTACTCAGAAGTTGGAGGCAGGAAGATCATGAATTAGAGGTCATGCAGAGACAAAGTTAGTGAGAAACAAAATACAAACACAAAAGGGCTAATAGCACAGCTCAAGAAAGAGGTAGAGTGCTTGTCTAGAATATTTGAGACCTTGTGTCCAATACCCATTAACACACACAAGACACAGAAACACAGACACAGACACAGACACAGACACACACACACACACACACTCTCATGTATGCACTCACTCATGAACATGCATACATCCAGAGCAGAAGTCAGCAAACAGTGGCCTATGGGTCTTTATAGAGAGTCTGGTCTAGAGTAATTGCTTTAAACAATCCCGACATCTGAATAATAATATAATAAACAGCTGTGTATTTTTCACGCCTAAGAAATATAATCTCAGGGGCTGGAGAAGTGGCTTAATGGTAGAGTGCTTGCCTAGCATGTATGAAACCCTGGGTTAGATTCCTCAGTACCACATACACAGAAAAAACTGAAAGTGGAACTGTGGTTCAAGTGGCAGAGTACTAGCCTTGAGCAAAAGAAGCTCAGGAACAGTACCCACAGGCCCCAGGATTGGCAAAAAAAAAAAAAAAAAAGAAATAAAATTTTATTAGCCAGGCACATGTGGCTTGGACCTGTATTTCTAGCTACTTGGGAGGTTGAGAATAGAAGGAATGTATTTAGAAGCCAGCCTGAGTAGGAAAAGCTCTGGAAACCCTCCTCTATCCATAGCCAAGCACACTTTTGAACCCCTGTCATCCCAAGCACATGGGAGGCTGAGACTAGAGGATCGAGGTGCCAGGCAGCCCAGGCAGAGACAGCCCACAAGACTCCATCTCCACAGAAGGAAGCTGAGTGTAGCTTCCCGGATCACGTCCGCAATCCCAGCAATGGCAGGAATTCTAAAGTAGACAGATCCTGAGTATCTGGGTGGGAATTGAGACCCTATCCTAAAAATAACTAGTGATAAAGAGAGTTAGAGAATGGCTCAGTGCTACCATACCAGAATAGCAAGTGCAAGGCACTGAATTCAAAACCTCATGTATCAGCAGAGTAGAAAATAAATAAATGTGGGGGGGGGCTGGGAAGGTGGCTCCGTGATAGAATGCTTGCCTTGCATACATGAGGCTCTGGGTTCGATTTCTCACACCATATAAGCAGAAAAGGCCAGAAGTGGCACTGCGGTTCAAGTGGTAGAGCGCTAGCCTTGAGCTGAAGAGCTCAGGGACAGAGCCCAGGCCCAGAGTTTAGGCCCCACGACCAACAGAAGAAAAAAAAAAAAAGAAAAAGAAAAGAAATAAGTGGACTGTCAATGGCAGAGCCTGTGTCTCTTCATCCTCCTAGTCATCCCGGTCCTCCCCTCCCCCACTCCGCCCCCCACAGTGGAGACCACACTGAGTTCACTGCTCATCCTCCTTCACACTGAACATGCACAAAGCCCATAGACTTTCTCATGCTGTTTACAAATTTACAAGACTATCACATTCTATGGATACTTTCTTCACTCAAAATTATGCCAAGGAGATGCATTTATGTAGGAGACCATATCTCAAGCATTTAGTTTCTTTTTGTTTGTTTTTGGTTTTCTGTCATCCTGGGGCTTGAACTCATAGCCTCTTTGTGCTCAAGACAAGTGCTCTACCACTTGAGCCACCGTCCCACTTCTGGCTTTTGGGTGGTTAATTAGAGAGAAGAGCCTCAAACTTTCTTGCCTGGGCTGGTTTCAAACCACAATCCTAAGATCTCAGCCTCCGGAGTAGCTAGGGTTCCAGACATGAGCCACTAGTGCCTGGCTACATAATTCCTTTTAAATAACTATGAATTTTATTTTAGGGATGGCCTATAGTTTATCACGTGCTTGCATAGTGACTACCTAACATTTCTTTTTTTTTTTTTTTGATCTGGTCGTGGGCCTGAACTCTGGGCCTGGGCACTGTCCCTCAGCTCTTCAGCTCAAGGCTAGCACTCTACCACTTGAGCCACAGCGACACTTCCGGCTTTTTTCTTTTTGCTTATGTGGTGCTGAGGAATCGAACCCAGGGCCTTGAGCATGCAAGGCAAGCGCTCTACCACTGAGCCACCTTCCCAGCCCCTACTACCTAACATTTCTAAAGAGGCGTTACTACCATGACAACGTGGTAGTCTCGTGTATACACAGCTTACCCTGAAGGCTCATGTCATGTCCATGAGTTCCCAGGATGGGATTGGACAATGTGTGACACACCCACTGCTCCTGACCCTGCCCCATTCCTGGCATCACATCTCTGAATTTATTGCCATCTGGAAGGTATGGACAGGTTTTGATTTTATAGTTGTTTTTTTTAAAAAAAAAAAAAAAGGAAGGAAGCTAGATGCTAGTGGCTCATGGCTGTAATCCTGGCTACTCAGGAGGCTGAGATCTGAGAATTGTGATTTGAAGCCAGCTGGGGCAGGAAAGTATGTGAGACTCTTATCTCCAATTAACCACTCAGAAAAAGCTGGAAGTGGTGCTATGGCCCAAGTTGCAGAGTGATATCCTTGAGCAAAAAAAGAATCTCAGGGACAGCACCCAGGCCCTGAGTTCAAGCCACAGGACTGGCCCAAAAAAATAAAGGAAAAGGAAGGTATCTGTAGGAAGGACTATAAGGAATAAAGGACCTTTACCATCATCTCAACCCACTCCAGCTCCATGACAACTCCAAGCCAAAAAAATACAGAGGGCAAGATAAAAGGAGACTTCTTTCCTTCTCTTTTCTTTCCCCCTGACTCAGGGGGAAAGAATACCCCCAGGGGTATTCTTAATATTCTCCAAACGAAATCTAGTGTTAAGCCAGGTACTGCTGTCTCACACCTGTGATCCTAGCTACTCAAGAGGTTGAGATCTGAAGATCCTTTTTCAAATCCAGCCTGGACAGCCTGGAAAGTCTGTGAGACTCTAATCTCCAGCTTAACCACAAAAGCCACATGTAAGAAGTGGCTCAAGTGGAACAGCACCAGTCTGTGTGAAAAAGCCAACGGAAAATGTGAGGACCTGAGTTCAAGCTCCAGTACCAGTACCAAAATAAAATGAATAAAATAATTAAATATACTATTAGTAAACTACGAGGAGAGAAATAACAAATGTCATCTTTTCTTCTTTTACTTGCTGAACTTTTAAATGAAAGGGAAATACTGAACAATGGTATCAACGGGTTAAACATTAAAACCTGCAGTTAGGCCCAGAGTGGTAACTCAGACCTATAATCCTAGCTACTCATGAGGCTGAGGTCTGGAGGATTGTATTTCTAGGTTATACTGGGAGGTAAAGTTCTCAAGACTCTCCAAAATACAAAGCTGACTGCTGGCATGGCTTAAATGGTAGAGCTCCAATCAAGCAAGAAAGCCAACAGGGGGCTGGGAAGGTGGCTCAGTGGTAGAGCGCTTGCCTTGCATACCAGAGGCCCTGGGTTCGATTCCTCAGCACCACATAAGCAAAAAAAGAAAAAAGCTGGAAGTGGTGCTGTGGCTCAAGTGGTTGAGCACTAGCCTTGAGCTGAGGAGCTGAGGGACAGCACCCAGGCCAGAGTTCAGGCCCCTTGACCGGACCCAAAAAAAACAAAGCCAACAGGGAATTCCAGGCTCTGAATTCAGGACCCAAAACAAACAAACAAACAAACAAAGCCAACAGGGAATTCTAGGCTCTGAATTCAAACCTCAGTACTGGTTTTAAAAAAAAGAAAAGAAAGGCTGGGAATGTAGCTTAGTGGTAGAGTGCTTACCTAGCATGCATGAGGCCCTGGGTTTGATTCCTCAGTACCACATAAACAGAAAAGGCCAGAAGTGGAGCTGTGGCTCAAGTGGTAGAGTGCTAGTCTTGAGCAAAAGAAGCTCAGGGACGTGCCCAGGCCCTGAGTTCAAGCCCTAGGACTGGCCAGAAAAAGAAAAAAGAAAAATATTGGGTTTATTGAGACAGAAGGATTACAGATAACTTCCCCATTATGTTTATCCAGCCTAATTTCTCTGAAAGTGGGTAGGGACTCCAAGGCAGGTCACAGTTGGCACTCTCATGGCTCGAGAGAGAACTGTCAGAGCTGTCGGGGTTTGTGGTCTCTGCGGGGTCATGCCGATGTCACATG
The DNA here is from genome assembly GCF_000151885.1 of Dipodomys ordii. Taxonomy (NCBI): domain Eukaryota; kingdom Metazoa; phylum Chordata; class Mammalia; order Rodentia; family Heteromyidae; genus Dipodomys; species Dipodomys ordii. Next base: position 16,698,889 of record NW_012267248.1, on the reverse strand, counting down.
TTTAGCTCCCAGGAAATCCCTCTGGCTTTTCATTTTGAGTTCACAATATTTTGTGAGGACACATTTTCTACCTGGGGATCTGTTCATCTAGCAATCCTGTGATGATGAGGAAATCATGGGCAAGAAATAAAAATGAGGTGTTGGCACAAAAGAGCACTGCTTGCACACAAGGACAGACTGGCTGCCTGAGGGCTTCCCTGGGGTCTGCTTTGCTTTCAGTGCTGCAGGCATCATGGGAGATTCCCACACCCATTGTGATTTACAGTCAGTCAGCCTCCAGCAGAAAAGCAGTAGGTATGCTAGAAGGTGCTATAGCCCAGGCCTGGAATCCTAGGGACTCAGGAGGCTGAGACCAAAGGATCACAAATCCGTCCAAGGCATGAAAGTCCAGAACATTCTTACCTTCAACTAATCAGTTAAAAAAAAAAAAGCTAAACTGGAGCGGTTATGGCTCCATTGGTAGAATGCCATCTGAATGAATGCAAGTGCCCTTAGTTCAAATTTCAATACTGCCTAAAATAAAGTATCAGGTAGTAAGTAGTAGGCTCTAGAACTTTCCTTTGGTTATCCTTTATTCTTAGTAAATGGTAGCATTCAACAACAATTTCCTTACTGCTTTATTTTGTTTTGTAGTGTTGGGGATGGAACCCAGGGTCTTGTGCTCTACCCCTAAGCTCAGTGCACATTCACTCCAACACACTCGCACACACACACACACACACACACACACACACACACACACACACACACACACACACACAAGGCCCCCTTTGTTAGTTTTATTTTATTTTTTGCCAGTCCTGGGGCTTGAACTCAGGGCATAGGCACTGTTCCTGAGCTTCTTTTGCTCAAGGCTAATACTCTACCACTTGAGCCACAGAGCCACTTCTGGCTTTTTCTGTTTATGTGGTGCTAAGGAATCAAACCCAGGGCTTTATACATGTTAGGCAAGCACTCCACCACTGAGCCACCTTCCCAGATCCCTTGTTGGCTTTCGAATACAACTAAAAACGATGGCTCTCCACTGGCACCAGTGGCTCATGCCTGTGATTCCAGCTACTCCGGAGGCTGAGATCTCAGTACTGTGGTTGAAGCCAGCCTGAGCTAGTAAGTCATGAGATTGCTACCTCCAATGAACCACCAAAAAGCTGGACATGAAGATGTGGCTCAAATGAGAGAGCCCTAGTCTTGAGCACAAAAGCTCAGGGACAATGTCCTGACCCTGAAATCCAGCCCCAGTACACACAAACACACAAAGATTTCTCAGAAATTCTTTACCATTTTCTGACTTACCACCAAAAAAAGAAAAAAACAAAAGAGAAATAAAACACATGTAGCATCCCAAATGGAAGGTACACTTTTCAAATTTAAGTAAAATTAAAACCAATCAAAAAGCTGGCATACTTCATTTGGCTAAATGGCAGTCATATTATCAACACTGAAGACGAGATTTGCTTTAGCAATTGAATTCCATAAGTTCAACTTGCTAGGTAAGCACGTTAAATACTTAATACTTATATTATTTCCTGAGCCATTGTGAACGAGTAAATAAGCAATGTTTGAGATCTACTCCCAGGCAGGTCTACTTCTTGGTTCTTAAACAACTAAAGAAATAGCACAGGGTGATTCTGGGGGCTCAGAGAACAAGATGTCCCCGAGCCTCCAGCAGCGCGCACACACTGCCCACTACCTGGCAGACATGAGACAGGACAAGAGGGGACACTGCCAAGGCCCCAGATGGACCAGAAAGCAGGTCACTACAAGTGGGACAGCAAGGAAAAGGCCCTAGACATGAGATGATGCAGGTATCTGGATCACACAGTACATTTCAGTTCCTCCCCTCCCACCTCCATCACGAAGGACAGGAAGAACCCCTAAACCACCCAACCCTGCTCCCATAGCTAGCTGCACAAGCACAGGGGAGCTGCCTCCTGGAAATGGATGGCTCAGGGGACAATTTTATTACTACTGACTGCATAGATATATAAATAGACACCTTGTTCCTGATCCTCTTAGACAAGAGTCATCTTTCAGCTGGGCACCAACGGTACATGCCTGTAATCCTAGCTACTCAGGAGACTGATATCCAAGGTAGTAGTTTGAAGCCAGCCCACGTGGAACAGTGGGGCTTTTATTGTCAATAAACCAGCAAAAAGCCAGAAGTGGTTGTATGGATCAAAAAAGTCAGGCAAGAGCAAGAGGCCCTGAGTTCAAGCCTCAGTACCAATATGCGCATGCACGCACACACATGCACACATACACACACAGAGTCATCTTTAAAACAATGTGGGCTCAGAACCATAGTAACTAACAGGGTACAGACTGCCCTGCCCCCTCTTCCCGTCACTCTGGGGCTCCTGGAAAGCTCACCAGCATCCATCCTATTGGCAAGTTCAGGGCATACCAACACATGAAGTTCAAGTGTTGAGCACTCATCTGGAGGACCTGTTATCATAATCCATAATCAGGTCTGCTAATGAACAACTAAGGATATTTTCCGTGTGTGTGTGTGTGTGTGTGTGTGCACGCGTGTGTGTGTGTGTGTGTGTGTGCGTGCGTGCGCGCCAGTTCTGGGGCTTAAAACTCAGAGCCTTGTGCTCTCACTTGGCTTTTTGCTTAAGGTTAGCACTCTACTTGAACCCATCTCCATTTCCAGATTCTTGCTGGTTGGTCAGAGATAAAACTCTCAAGACTTTTCTTCCCTGGTTGGTTTTGAACCTTGATCTTCTGATTTCAGGCTTCTGATTAGCTAGGATTATAGGCATGAGTCACCAGCACCTGGCTAAAAGTAGTTTTTCATGACAAAAAACTGAGTAATGTAGGAAATATAACTTGGAAAGATACTAAGTAATCAGACAAACGCTATAAAAACTCACCCTGTACTCACCTACTTATCTATGTGAGCCAAGTTTCTCAGTATGAAGTTATACAAACCAAAAACAAAAAGGGAAGTGACCAAAGTCTTATTTAAGCATGGAGGCCTCCACACAGGAGCCACAGCTGTACCTGAGAGTCAATGACAAAGATCAGCGCTCCTGTGCCCCTGAAGATCATCTCGTAGTCGAAGGTAGGGTCAAAAAAGTCAATCTGTCCTGGGAAGTCCCAGATCTGAAAATTGACGAAGGAGCTGTTGGAAACGTCCTCCCGGCAGATCTTGTTCGTGCTCTCCAGGAACAGCGTCTCGTTGGGGGACATCTTGTGAAAGACCACCTTCTGGATGGATGACTTGCCGCTCCGCCGCAGGCCCATGAGCAGAATTCTGGGCTTCACCTCACTGCTGAAGGGGTCGCTGAAGTCCAGCACTGGAGGAACCACAGGGTGAGAGTGAGCATGGGTTGTCTTACAGTGGTTCATTGGAGAACCCCATTTCTACCCCACAGTGACAGATGACTAGACCTCAGAGCCCTATCACCCCACTCTCAGAAAATGCTGCCTCCCCATTTTATGCTCTGCAGAGGGATGGATAATTCCCCCTGCATTGAGTAGACTCCTGGAAGGAATCCAGTTCTAAGCTGTGTCCTTTTCTACCTCATCCTTGGAGCCTATGCGGGCACTGAAGGGATATTTGAGAGTTCAGCCATGTGTCTCTCACTTACCTTCTCCTGGACAGTGTCTCCACAAGCCACGAGTCCTGGAAAATACACATGGACTAAGTGGCTTAGATTCACAATATGACAGACCAGATGCTATTTTGTGATAGGCAGACTTTCCCCAACTTCTAGGCCTGCACTCACTGTTCAGTAAGGCAGCGAATAGCCAGATATAGTTTTGTTTTGTGTTTGTTTGTGGGGGCTTTGCTTTGTTTCCCCAGTTCTAAGGCCTTCAACTCATAGCCTAGGCACTATCCCTGAGTGTTTTTTGCTCAGGGCTAGTGCTCTACTACTTAAGTCATAGTTCTACTTCTGGCTTTTTGGTGATTAGCTGGAGATGAGAGTTTCAGAGACATTCTTGCCCTGCTGGCTAGCTTTGAACTGCAATCGTCAGACTTCAGCCTCCTGGGTAGCTAGGATTGTAGGTGTGAACCATCAGCACCTGGCACAACTTCTTAAATTTAAATTAATTGTCCAAGCACAGTAGTTAAAGCTTGTCATTTCAATTAGGAAGGCAGATGTCAGGAAGCCAGCCAGCACAAAAAATTGGCAAGACTCCATCTCAATCAACAGCTGGGCATTGTAGCTTACAGCTTTAATTCTAGTTACTCAAGAGGTGTTAATTAAAATACTGCAATCTAAGGTTTGCCTGGGTAAAAATTTAAGACCCTATTCCAAAAGTCAACCAAAACAAAAAGGGCTTGATTGGGCTTAGCAAGCTTATAGCCCTGAGTTCAACACACACACACACACAGTGATATTAATTAAAATGCATTGACATAGAAACTGGGATTCTCATTCTATGAGGTTCCTTGAGTAGTCAAATTCATAGACAAAAAAAAGAAAGAAACAAGAAAATAGCATCTTTGTGTTTGAGGAGAAAAGAGAAATGAGTCATTATTTAATAGGTACACAATTTTAGTTTAGGATATATAAACAAGATCTGGGGTTGGGAGGGTGGCTCAGGTAGTAGAGTGTTTGCCTAGCAAGTTCATGGTCCTGAATTCAACCTCCAAATTAAGGCGGGGGGCGGGGGGTAGACAAAGTTCCATAGATAGGAGATGGTGACTGGCTAACAACTTGGATATACTTAAACCGTATATGCAAAAGCTGCTTCAAAGGCTGGGTGCCAGTGGCTCACAACAGTAATGCTAGCAGGAGGCTGAGATCTGAGGATCACAGTTCAAAGCCAATCTAGGCACAGAAGTCCCTGTGAAATTCTTATCTCCAATTAACCACTCAAGAACTAGAAGAGGCACTGTGGCTCAAAGTGGTATATTGCTGACCTTTAGCAAACAAAGCTCAGGCCCTGAGTTCAAGCCTCATTGCCAACAACAACAACAAAAAGCTAGAAGTTGACTTGTTTAACTAGTAGAGTACTAGCCTTGAGCAAGAAAGCTTAGGGACAATGTCCAGGCTCTAACTTCAAGGCCAGGACTGGCATCAAAGAAAGAAGAAAAACAAATGATTTTGATGACAAGTTTTACATTTTTTTTAAAGCATAGTTCCTGAGTTTTATTACCTGTGAAGCCCTCAAAGGCCACATCCAACAAGTGGCCCAATGCACTGAACCACACACATAAAGAATGCTGATGCCAACAGAAAGTTCAACAGGCTGGCGCTACTCTGGTACCTGGCAAAAAGATTCCAACACGAAAATACATTGTTAAGAACTTTAGGGCCTTTATATTACTGAGCAGAAGTTAGGAATTGAGGTAAAAGTTCTAAACTCTGTAGGGCTCTCTCTACTTTGTGTGTGAGTGTTGATTCTGATGTCTAGTCCTGACACACATTCACTTTCTCTTCAGCCCTCCTGCTCCAACGCTGCACATATTTTACAGAAGCAAAGGCAGTATAGCATAGTCCAGTGCTGACGTCTTAAGCTCTGAAGTTAGCAAATTTGGGCCTGAACGCTCATACTTTAGAAAGTAGTCTTGGCTTTTGAGGTTTAGTTTCCTAATCCATAAAATGGCATTGATAATGATTATTTAGAAAAAATTTCACAGGACTGTTAGATTAATTAAATAAGATCAAATAAGAATTTGTTCTAAAATTATTATTTTTTTTTTTGGGTCCAGTCGTGGGGCCTGAACTCTGGGCCTGGGTGCTGTCCCTCAGCTCTTCAGCTCAAGGCTAGTGTTCTACCACTTGAGCCACAGCGCCACTTCTGGCTTTT
>NW_012267248.1:16685747-16692423 GCF_000151885.1 Dipodomys ordii | reverse complement strand
CTGGGTTGGATTCCTCAGTACCACATAAACAGAAAAAGCTGGAAGTAGCACTGTGGCTCAAGTGGTAGAGTGCTAGCCTTGAGCAAAAGAAGCTCAGGGACAGTGCCCAGACTGGCAAAAAAAAAAAAAAAGCCACTCAAAAATGTGCCAGGTGCTGGTGGCTCAGGCCTGTAATCCTAGCTAGTCAGGAGGCTGAGATCTGAGGACTGTGGTTTAAAGTCAGCCTGGGTAGAAAAGTCTCCATGAGACTCTTATCTTCAATTACCCACTCAAAAATTGTAAGTGGGGCTGTTGCTCAAAGTGGCAGAGTACTAGCCTTGAGCAAAAGAGCTCAGGGACAGCACTTAGGCCCTGAGTCAAGGCCTATAATGGTGGGGGGAGAGGGGGAATGGGACTCATGATGGTAAACATCTGTAATTCTGTAATTCCAACACCCAGGAGGCTGAGATAAGAAGATCATAAGTTTGAGGTCATCCTGGGCTACATGGTGAAACTCTGTCTCAAATATAAGTACATAGCCCAGCACTGGGGGCTCAAATTTGTAATCCTAGCTCAGGAGGTTGAAATCTAAAGATTGTGCTTCAAAAATAGCCTAGGCAGGAAAGTCAGTGAGACTCTACTCTTCAATTAATCACCAAAAGAGCTGAAAGTAGAGCTGTGTCTCAAGTGGTAGAGTATTAGCCTTTAGCAAAAAGAAGCCCAGGGATAGCACCCAAGCCCTGAGTTCAAGCCCAAGGACTGACACTCTCTCTCTCCCCCTTCCTCTCTCTCAAGAACCCCAGGGATAGCACCCAAGCCCTGAGTTCAAGCCCAAGGACAACCAACAACACTCTCTTTCTCTCTCTCTCTCCCTCTCTCTCTCTCTCTCTCTCTCACACACACACACACACACACACACAGAGTATATAGACCACCTCTTAGTAAGATAAGGTCCTAAGTTCAACCCCAGTACTTCTAAAACAAGAGATCAACAGATAGATAGCCTGAGTAGGAATTAGACTCTATCAATTAACCACCAAAAGGCCGTAAGTGGCTTTGGCTCAAGTGGTAGAACACCACCTTTGAGCAAAAAAGCTCAGAGACAATGCCAAGCCCTGAGTTCAAACCCTAGAATCAACACACACACACACACAGAGTTCTACTTTATACCCATAGGATGGGACAATGCCAAGCCCTGAGTTCAAACCCTAGAATCAACACACACACACACACACACACACACACAGTTCTACTTTATACCCATAGGGTGGGACAATGCCAAGCCCTGAGTTCAAACCCTAGAATAAACACGCACACGCGCGCGCACACACACACACACACGCACACAGAGTTCCACTTTACACCCACTGGGATGGTTATACTCAAAAAAAGACAGCCAGGTATATAACCCTAACTACTTGGGAGGCTGAGACTGGAGGATTGAGGTTCAAGAGTAAGCCAGACAAAAAAGTTTGTGAGACCCCTTCTCAACCAATAGCTGAGCTCCGTGGTATATACCTATCATTCCATGCTACACAGGAAGCTAAGATAAGGAGGATCACAGTTCCAGGCCAGCCCCACCAGAAAAGTCCAGTGAGACTGTCTCAACAGAAATGGACACAGGGACACAAGCCTGTGTTCCCGGCAATGACAGGAAGTCTAAAATCCTCAGTGCACAGGTGGGAAATGAAACCTTATCCTAAAAATAACCAGCAAAGAAGAAGAGCTGGGGGCGTGGCTCCGTGGTAGAGTACTTACTTGCTTGGCATGTACAAGGCCCTCAGTTCAAACCCCAGTACTACCAAAAAAGAAAGAATATAATCAAATATAGACATATCTATATATTATTTTTCTAAATTTCTATTTTTGTCTTCTGAACTACCCTTCATAATAGCTTTTTCCATCCTTGGTCCCAGTCTAACCTAACCCAATAGATTGCAATGAAATCCTTTATTCCCTATTAAAACTAGCAATTATTTCTCAAAGATAGGTACTTATCTAAACCACATGTTATTATTTGATACTGTGGCTGTCTTAGTAAATGGCACTACTTATAAAGGGTTTGAACTCAGGGCCTGAGCTCTGTCCCTGAGCTCTTTTTGCTCAAGACTAGCGTTCTATCACTTTGAATCACAACCCCCACTTCCAGTTTTCTGGTGGTTGATTGGAAGTAAGAGTCTCCCAGACTTTCCTGCCTGGGCTGACTATTTATAATGTTTTGATGTTTGAATTTATAGCAAGTATAGGTAAACACACAAAAATAAACCAAAGAACAGTTGGCAGGTGCAGCGGTATACCGACAAGCTGTATCTCACTCCCTCATTTCTCACACGCTTCCAGTTCTGCAACTTCTTGAGGACATTTGACATAGCAGTAACTCACCTGGGTCCTCCTTTCTCCATACTGCCATTACAAGCCTTATCTTAGCAAAAGCAAATCATGAGCCAAAAAAGGAACAAGGACTTCAAGTCCAAAAATATCACATAGGTAACAGGTTAAAGTCTTCCCTTCTCAGATTAAAGCCCTAAGATGAACAGAGAAGGCATGTGTTATAAATAAGAAGCCTGAACTTGAAAAACAAATGAGAACTCCTTACCAAGTGATAGCAGGGAGAGGAAGCTTACACCTATAGTCCTAGCTACTCAGATCACTAACTGTGATGTAAGGATCAGAGTTTGAAGACAGCCCAGGCAGACAAATCCAAGACCTTTTTTTTTTTTCTGGTTGATTGTGGGGCTTGAACTCAGGACCTGGGCTCTGTCCTAGAGCTTTTTCACTCTACCACTTGAGCCACAGTGCCACTTCCAGTTTTCTGGTGGTTAATTGGAGATAAGAGTCTCGCAGACTTTCCTGCCTGCACCGGCTTTGAGTTGCAATCCTCAGATCTCAGCCTGATCGTCAGATCTCAGTCTCCTGAGTAGCTAATTACCAGTGTGAGCCATCGGTGCTCATCAAGGCCCTTATTTTTAATTAATCAACAAAACCTTGGAAGTGGAGGTGTGGCTCGAGTGGCAGAGTGCCAGCCTTGATGAAAAACGCTAAGCAAGGGAAGTCCTGAGTTCAAGTCCTAGTACTGGCACAAAAAGAAAAGGAGAAAGAAAAAAGAGAAACAGAAAAACAAAGATAAGCCTGCAGAGAACACCTGCAGTCCGGGGCTATGAACTCTGATGAAGACAGAAACTTTTGGGAGCCCGCAGAAGGCATTCACAGTAATTACAGCGCCAAAATGAACTTGCACCACTGCAGTCCATCCTCCACGCAGGCAAGGTGAAGTGTGGGCAGGGTGGGGGAGGGGGAGAAGTTGGGCATGGAAAAGAAGGCCAATCCGAGGAGCTAGGCCACTCAGGACAGGAAGCACCACACTACTGTCCCCAGACTGCTCCCAGCCTTCCCTAACTCACCACCACACATGAGTACTGCACCACAGAAGGGCATTCCTGTCTTTTAAATCATAGCACAGATTTCCTTTAGCCTGTACATTTGCAGGCAGAGTACATGGCATGAACTCAATAAATACCCCTCATTAAATTGGTTGACAGGGTGCCAACAGGCCAGTGATGCTGAGAAGACTGAGTTTAATCCACAGCCATGAGGAAATCACTAAGAATTTTAAAGGAAGACAAACAGGATCAGATTTACATTTCAGGAAACTCCCTTAAGAAAGAGGCTCTTGCCGGTGCTGGTGGCTCACACCTGTAATCCTAGCTACTTAGGAGGATGAAATCTGAGGATCCTGGTTCAAAGCCAGCCCGGGCAGGAAAGTATGTGAGACTCTGATCTCCAATTAACCACCAGAAAACTGAAAGTGGTGCTATGGCTCAAGGTGGTTAGAGCTCTAGACTTGAGCTGAAAAGCCCAGGGAAGCACCCAGGCCCAGAGTTCAACCCTACAACCAACAACAACAACAAAAAGAAACAGGCTCTCAGCCAGGCACTGGTGGCTCACACCTGCAATTCTAGTCACTCAGGAGGCTGAGATCAGAGGCTCAAAGTTCAAAGTCAAGGAAAGTCTGTAAGACTTTTATCTACAATTAACCACTTAAAAACTGAAAGTGGAGCTATGGCTCAAATAGAGCACTAAGCCATGAGCAAAGCAGCTCAGGGACAGCTCCCAGGCCCTGAATTCAAGAACCACAACCAACAACAAACACCAGGCTCTCAAGAGGGGATGAGGGTAGAGGAATTAGCTCTAGAGCATACATGAGAAATGACCGAACAAGGCACAGGTTATGGAAACAGAAGGAACAGATTTGTGAGATGCTCGTCTATGGCCCCCTGGATGTAGAGACAAGAGACAAAGAAGTCCCAGGTTCTAACCTGGAGGCCCCATTCGCACTGATGGTCAAGGGGAGGAGGCTGCAAGGATGTCCAGATTTGCTGAGTCTGAGGTGCTTGTGGGCCTGTGGCTCTGGTGATGGAAGGAGGGAAGGAAGATTCCTGAGGCAGCCCAGGCCTCTCCCCCTGACTTTGCTAGCTGAGGGTGATAGGATTTGAGTAGCCTTGGCCTCTAAGAAGCACCTTAGGCCAACCCACCTCAACCTCCTATCCACTAGAGGTCTCCACTTAACAGGAGCAGCGGCTTGTAGTTCAAAGGCAACCTGGGCAGAAAAGTCTGTAAGACACCATCTCCAATTAACCAGCCAGCCAAAACAGTGGACTGGTGGTGTGGATCAGCTGTACACAACAAGCCCATCTAGGAAAGACCCTGAATTCAAACCATAGTACTTGGAGAAAAAAAAAAAAAAGGAAAACCTCGAGTTCTGATATTACAATACCATTTAGTTAAATCATCAAGTAAGCTCAGCGCCAGTGGCTCACACCAGTAATCTTAGCTACTCAGCCCAGGGTCCGGTCATGGAGCCTGAACTCTGGGCCTGGGCACTGTCCCTCAGCTCTTCAGCTCAAGCTAACGTTCTACCACTTGAGCCACAGCGCCACTTTCAGCTTTTTTCTTTTTACTTATGTGGTGCTGAGGAATTGAACCCAGGGCCTCATGAATGCAAGGCAAGCGCTCTACCACTGAGCCACCTTCCCAGCCCCGCCCATAACTCTTATCTCCAATTAACCACCAAAACACTTGAAGTAGAATTGTGCCTCAAATGGTGGCGTGCTAACCTTGAGCAAAAACATTTAGGGACAGCACTCAGGTTCAAGAGTTCAAGCCCCAGGAACAGCACACACACAAAAAAAAAAAATCAAAGAGGGGCATAAATCAAATAATTGAAAGACACTTATAGTTCATCCAAGTATCCTTGTTTGCAAAAAATTATATGGGGCAACAAAGTAGCCTTACATGAGGGCATATATGAATATTTTGGGCCATGGATAATGGTAGAATTACTGACTTAACTGCTCCATATTTTCTCTGTGTTTAAGAAATAGCAGGGGGGGCTGGGAAGGTGGCTCAGTGGTAGAGCGCTTGCCTTGCATGCATGAGGCCCTGGGTTCGATTCCTCAGCACCACATAAGCAGGGGAAAAAAAGCCAGAAGTGGAGCTGTGGCTCAAGTGGTAGAGCGCTAGCCTTGAGCTGAAGAGCTGAGGGTCAGCGCCCAAGCCCAGAGTTCAGGCCCCATGACCGGACCCAAAAAAAAAAGAAAAGAAAAGAAATAGCAGGGCTGGGAATGTGGTTTAGTGATAGAGTTCTTGCCTAGCATGCATGAAGCCCTGGGTTCAATTCCTCAGTACAACATAAACAGAAAAGGCCAGAAGTGGCACTGTGGCTCAACTGGTAGAGTGCTAGCCTTGAGCAAAAGAAACTCAGGGACAGTGCATAGGTCAAGTTCAAGCCCCAGGACCTGCAAAAAAAGAAAGATAGATAGATAGATAGAAAGAAAGAAAGAAAGAGAGAGAGAGAAGGAGGGAGGGAGGGAAGGAAGGAAGGAGATAGGAAGGGAGGAAGGGGCTGGGAATGTGGCTTAGTGGTAGAGTGCTTGCCTGGCTGCATGAAGTCCTGGGTTCTATTCTTCAGTAACACATAAACAGAAAAGGCTAGAAGTGGTGCTGTGGCTCACGTGGTAGAGAGCTAGCCTTGAGTAAAAGAAGCTCAGGGACAGAGCCCAGGCCCAGAATTCAAGCTCCAGGATTGGCAAAACAAAAAAAGAAAGAAAAGAAAAAAGCTATTGGGACCCTCTCTTGACAGAAAAGACTGAGTGTGGTAGTTCACACATGTCATCCCGGCTATGGTATGAAGCAGAAATGGGAGGATTGCTGCCCAGGCAGGACTGGGGAAAAAATCATGACCCAATTTCAAAAATTACCAGAGCAAAAAATGCTGGGGACATGAGTTAAACAGTAAAATATCTGCTTAGCAAGCACAAGGTGCTGAGTTTGAGTCCCTGCTATTACTAAATAAAGAACAAACCAGACACTTGAGGCCTCCATGCTTACCTCAATAAACATGTGCTGACCGGGACTATTAAATAAAAGAGATAAAAATAAGGCAGAATAGGTAGCTCAACTGACCAAAGCCTAAAGATGAAACCTCATGCCTGACTCCAGCCTAGAAAGAACTTAGAACACCTTATCAAGAGGATTCAGGGGGCTAGAAAGGTGGCTCAGTGGTAGAGTGCTTACCTTGCACGCATGAGACCCTGAGTTCGACTCCTCAGCACCACATAAGCAGGGGGAAAAAAAGCCGGAAGTGGTGCTGTGGCTCAAGTGGTAGAGCGCTAGCCTTGAGCTGAAGAGCTGAGGGACA
>NW_012267248.1:16677695-16684637 GCF_000151885.1 Dipodomys ordii | reverse complement strand
GCTCAAGTGGTAGAGCGCTAGCCTTGAGCTGAAGAGCTGAGGGACAGTGCCCAGGCCCAGAGTTCAGGCCTCACGACCGGACCCTTTCCTGTCTGTTCTGGCTTTGAACCACGATCCTCAGATCTCAGCCTCTTGAGTAGCTAGGATATCAGGCACAAGCCACCATTCGCTACTTTTTTTTTTTTTAAACCTTTTCTTGTGTGGGTCTAAGGGGTGTGAACTCAGAGCTTGGGCACTGCTCTAGGTTAGCACTCTACCACCTGAACCACAGCTCCACTTCCAGCTTTTTGCTGGTTAACTTGTGATTAGAATATCATGGATTTTCCTGTCCAGGATGGCTTTGAATTGGGATCCTCAGATCTCAGCCTCCTTAGTAGCTAGGATCACAGGTGTGAGCTACTAGTGCCCAGCTATTTCCCTATTTTATTAGAAATCTATTTTTACTAGAAATCTCTTCTATTTCAATCTGATTAAAAGTAGGGGGCAGAAGCAGAAGGTTCAGAGTCTTGAATAACAGATGGCTTTCAGAGGGCAGAGGAGCTCACTGGAAAGGAGTACTTGGGCTCGAATGGAGTACTACCAAAAACACCCAAACTACACCAGCAACACCTACACTACACCAGCAACAAAAGATCTGTGGGGCTTTGTCCGAGACTTGACCCTCTGCTGTATTCCATTCTTCTATATCCTGTAGCTATTGGTAACAATATAACTTCCTACTATAGCAACCTTCTGTTGCTCATTTTTCTTTCTTTCTTTTTTTAAATCTTTCATCATTTTAGAGATTTTTCTTTCCTCTAGCTATTTGGGAAGCAAAGACTGGGGGGATTTGTTTGAGGACAGCTGGGGCAGAAAAATTCTTAAAACTCCTTCTCAGCTGAGAGCTGGACACTGTGATGGTAAGTCTAAATAAGCAGATTGAAGGTCAGGCACATGGGCAGGAAATGAGACCCTGTCTCTTAAACCAGGACAAACAAGGCCTGCAGGTATAGCACAGGTGATAGTCTGCCTAGCATGTGTGTGGTCCTGAGTTCAAACCTTGGGACTGCCAGGAAATAAAGAAGTTCCACTGGTTGCTTGTGGCTCACAACTGCAATCTTCCCTACTCAGGAGGCTGAGATCTGACGATTACAGCTCAAAGCCAGCCTGGGCAGGAGAGTCCCAGAGACTCTTAACCTCAAATTAAGCACCAAAAAGCCAGATGTAGTGCTGTGGCTCAAATAGTAGAGCATTAGCTTTGAGCGGAAAAACACCCAGGCCCTAGTGCCCCAGTACTAACAAAAAAACAAAAAAAAAATCCTAAGAAGACTTTTTCTCCTCTAGTACAATGTCATTAGAACTCACACACACCATTGATGTATATGGTATCATGTTTCATAGTTTTCTACTAGTATAATGTGGTGCTGAGGAAGCAAACCCAGGGCCTTAGGCATGCAAGGCACTTGCTCTACCACTGAGCCACCTTCCCAGCCCCAAGTCTGTGAGTCTCTTATCTCCACCTAACCACCAGAAAACCGGAAGTGGCACTGTGGCTCCAAGTGATAGCTAGTCTTGAGTAAAAGAGTTCAGGGACAGCCCAGGCCCTGAATTCAAGCACTATTATCAACAAGTACAACAAAAAAAAACTAAGAAATTAAGCTTCTCTGGATCTCAGAATCACTAAAATCACTAAAAAAATGTGTTTATAAAACATGTAATATAAAAATACTTTCTACTTTGATCTTGTCCATGTCACTTGAAAAAATTTATTTGCCAAAAAATATGGAAGTTCACAAATTTATGTGTCATCCTTGAACAGGGACCACACTAATCTCTGATCCTCCAGTCCAATTAGTCTTTGTGCTGCAGAAACTAGCTCTGTAGTTCTGTGGTTCTATCTACTCCAGGTCTCCATAGTATCTCCCTATGTCTAGGGTCAGAGGGGAATCCAAGAGACAGCTGTGGCCAGAGTGAAAAAGCCAAGCAAAAGCATGAGGCCATGAGTTCAAGCCCCAGTATCAGTGCATGGGCACATATACACATTCAAACACTGGCACTAATCATTAGTAAATGAGAATTGTTAGATTCACAAACACATCCTTCAGGGAATTGTCTCCTGCTGGTCCTACATCTTGGATGCCTCTAGCAACCATCTAAATTGTCATTTCCCCAATCTCTACAGGAGTGGGGGGACTTTCTTTTCTGTTGAGGGCCATCTGGAGGTTTATAACATCATCGAAGGGCCATACAAAATCAAGTAGCCAACAGAAAGTGTACAGGTATGTCCTGTCATCTCAAACCTTATACATTATATAGCCCAGCTAGTAGTGTGCAGAGCAAATATCAGATCTGGATGGGCTGTGGTGATCATTTCTTAGCTAAGTTTCCCCAAAGCTTTCAGTAGGACTTTGGGAAAAACAATTCCACTTTTTCTTTTTCTTTTTTTTTTGTCAGTCATGGGGCCTGAGCTCTGGGCCTGGGCACTGTCCTTCAGCTCTTCAGCTCAAGGCTAGCGCTCTACCACTTGAGGCATAGCACCACTTTTGGCTTTTTCTGCTTATGTGGTGCTGAGGAATCGAACCCAGGGCCTCATGCATACAAGGCAAGCGCTCTACCACTGATCCACCTTCCCAGCCCCAACAATTCCACTTTCTTTCTTTTTTTTTTGTCGGTCGTGGGGCCTGAACTCTGGTCCTGGGCGCTATCCCTCAGCTCTTCAGCTCAAGGCGAGTGCTCGACCACTTGAGCCACAGCACCACTTCCGGTTTTCTGGTGGTTTATTGGAGATAAAGAGTTTCACGGAGCTTCCTGCGGGGGCTGGCTGATCTGATCCTCAGATCTCAGCCTCCTGAGTAGCTAGGATTACAGGCGTGAGCCACCAGCGCTGGGCTTCTAATTACTTATTTTTAAATGATCTTTTAAATGTTTTCCTTGTTAGTACCTGACATTACAGGGTGTTCTTTTTGTTTTTGCTAGTTGTGGGGCTTGAACTCAGGGCCTGGGGACTGTCGCTGAGCTTCTTTTGTTCACGACTAGCGCTCTACCACTTGAGCCACAGTGTCACCTCCAGCTTTTCATGAGTAGTCTATTGGAGGTAAGTCTCATGGACTTTTCTGCCTAGACTGGCTTCAAACTGCAATCCTCAGACTTCAGCCTCCAGCATAGCTACAATTCCTCCCCAACCTCTCCCTACATTAACCCCAATCCTGCCAGAGGTTGCCCCTTCCCTTCTCCAAGCACCTTCCACTGCGTGTGTGCTGGCTGACAGTTCAGATCATACTCTCTTCTGCCTGGACTATGTGGTAGTTCCTTTCAGCAAAACCCTACCTGAGCCATCAGCTTCTGGCTTATATTACAGGTTATTTTTGATTTTTTATTGTTATTGTAAAGGGGATGTGCAAAGGAGTTACAGTTATATGAGTTCATTTCGTTTTGGACAATGTCACTCTTCCCTCACTCTCTCCCAATTTCTTCCTCCCATCCCACCTACAAGTTGTAAAGTTCATGTTCAACGTTTCTAGTGAGTTCCATTGCTGCATTTGTTCACCTTTTGTCCCTCCATTCCTGTGTCTCGCCTTACACTTCCAAAAATGGAAAGAAAGCAAAAAGAGGGGGGGGGGAGAAAACAAAAACAGCAAAAAAAAAAAGAAAAGCTGGTGGCACACGCCTGTAATCCTAGCTACTCAGGAGGCTGAGATCTGAGGATCAGGGTTCAAAGCCAGCCCAGGCAGAAAAGGCTGTGAAACTCTATCTCCAATAAACCACTCAGAAAACCAGAAGTGGCGCTGTGGCTCAAGTGGTAGAGCTCTCGCCTTGAGCTGAAGAGCACAGGGACAGTGCCTAGACCCAGAGTTCAAGCCCCACAACTGACAAAAAGAAAAGAAAAGCAACAACAAAAAACACCTCGTTTCATTTCCTGGAATTACAGACTTTCAAGCACAACCATTAGCAAAAGATTTAAAACCTGTGTTGCCTAAAATTAATCAGTATTTCCGGTGAAGTTGTGAGGTGTTATGAGGGTGGGGGGAGGGGGAGGGGGCAGTAAAGGTTTGACTCCCCCCCCCCCCCCCCCCGGCTTATTCACCCAGGTCAAACAAAGCACCAGGTGTGCACTCACGTGCTTGTCCCCGGGCAGGTCATTCCGACCCCAGGTGCAGCATTCTGCTCTAGGCCTGGCCAAGGACATCAGCCTTGGTCCCTAGGAGACTGTAGTCTATTTTTTTTTTATCTTCTACTTCCTTGTTAAGACTCATAAGCCCACCCCCAAAATCCAGCCCCTTGCACAACCTCCATACCCATAGGAAGGTCTGTTCCCCTCAATGGCAATAAACAATCCTAGCCTGTTAAGAACTGAGTCCAGTCTATTCCTTTCTGTTCCCCTCCATTTTCCTAACAGACAGTGCTTTGCAACTTAATGTCTAGGTCAGGCAGTACTACTACTGTGCTACACACCTCCCAGCTCCAGTGTAATTGTTTCTGATGGCTTAATTAAGGTGAAACTTACCTTATCTGTGACTAACTACTATGAAGAGGGATGAGAAGTGTCCCATCACTCCTTAACAGTTCTTAAGTGCCTGGGAACACTCACGCTATTCATGAATAAAATATGGAGTGGGAGCCAGAGATGTACAATTTCAGCCTCACCTCAGCTGCACTACACTTGCAAACTTAGCCCGGCATGGTAAAACATACAAGGCACTCAATTTACACCCAAGACCAGAGGCGCCTTCACAAGTCTTACAGACCAGTCTGAGGGAAAAGAAGACGGTGCTGTCCACCCTCAGTCCACACCCTCTGGCACAGGTCCTGACAGACTGCCAGGAAACTTAAAGCAGCTAGCTGGTCCTGCATGCCACACCCAAGGTCTCCCTATCTCTCCCCTCCCCACTCCCCCCAACCCAACTCCCTAGCCCCTCCACCCTCCAACACCCAGGCCAAGCCTCCAGGGTTGATTTCTGAGCTCCTGGTCCAAGTCTCAAGCAACTAACCAATCCAAGTCAGTTAAGGAAGGGGAAGGGGAAGAGAAGTTCTGCTAGATAAATCTTTCATTCACGTTTCCAAGTGCACCAAATCCATCTTTTCTCAGAGTAAGTCCTTTTTTTTCCCCAATATTTCTTAAATTTGAGAGTAGGTAAACATAAATTTTACCCCAAACAAAACCCCTGCACCAGCCAAGTTTTTGTTGTTTTTGTGTTAGTACTGAGGGCCTTGAACTCTCTCACTTGGCTTTTTCACTCAAGCCTGGTGCTCTACCACTTGAGTCACACCTCCATTTCCGGCATTTTGGTGTTTAACTGGAAGTAAGGGTGTCTCTGATTAGTTTGCCCCAGCGGGCTTTGATCCTCAATCCTTAGAGGGCTTTGATCCTCAATCCTTAGATCTCAGCCTCCAGGGTAGCTAGGATTACAGGCGTGAGCCACCAGAGCCCAGCCCAGCCAGACTTTCACAGGTAGAGAAGTCATGACTCTTGGCTTCATCCCTCCCAATCACAACTGAAATCAAATTAGTGAACAGGGGCAGTCCCCCAGAACTGCTAGCCCAAGAACCCACTTGCCACTGGGAAAGGCAAACTTTTGGGTACAGATTCTACATCAAGGCCTAAACCCAAAGCCAGAGAAACCTGCAAAGAAGCCAAAAGAGGAAGTCTTTAGGAAAGAGCCCCCTCTCTGAGGCCTTGCCTCAGTGACGCTGACCACAGCAAATATTAATGTGTTGCTCTTCTCACCACATAAACATATTTGATCCTTTTATAGCAAGATCCAAGCTGACCCCAGGAACTCACGTGGGAGGATTTTATTACTGAAGTCATCAAAACATCAGTTCCAGGCAGGTTAGTTTTTAGGTTAGCACCAAGGGATGCCTCCACATCTGGCTCCAGGAAAAGCCTTTGTTCAAGGAATCCTGTCCTGGGGTAAGGCTGTACTTCCACTTCGATTTCCAGATCCCAACCAAATTTTAAAAGTGCTCCCTTAAAAAAACTGCAGAAGCAACAACAAAGTCCAATGTATTCCAGGAACCTCTCTGGCCCCCAGAGTAATATCGAATTACTGGCTTTTCACTTGCACCCCACTGTACCCCACCATTTCAAATAGATTCCCATTCAGCTTCCCTCCTTAGTCTCCAAAATATCTGGGAGGAGCCAACACAAGCAATTTAAATAATAATGAAGCGACGGACCGATTTAATTGTGAAAAGTAGCTCTAGGGACTCCAATAAAAGGGTTAAAAGCCTTTATCTACAGAAATGTGGTGTGGGTGCTGAACTGTGGGACCAATTAGAGGGAGTGCTGGAGAATGGAGAAAGAGTCGCACAGGTGCAGGTGCCAGTTTTAAGCAAATGGGGAATTAGTACAAACTGTCCCCGGAGAGCAGACACTAGGAATAAAAAGGAAATTTATAAGCTCTCTTATCTTCTTCCTGATTCACTGAAAGTCGTGCTTCCTAGGTGAACAAGGATCAAAAGCGTCCTAGGAGAAAGGCTTTGTAGGAAGGACTGAAAGTTCACTGCATTCTCAATAAAAGTTGGCAAACAGTCCACACAGAGAGTGGTATTCCACCCATAATTTCTCCGGTAGGAAACATTACTAAAATAGTTGTTCCTAGGCTAACAGCCACTTTCACCTGACCTTTTCAAGTGACCTTCTTATAAGATCTTTTGCTTCCTTCAGAGGAGGATTTTTTTTAAAAAAGACCACTCTGGGGCTCTCAAACCCCTCAAGCTCCTTGGGCGTTATGAATAAAACGCGAGAAGCCTCCGGACACCCGCTGTGCGAATCGGCTCTCAGAACCAGAAGCAGTTTGCTTGGATGGCAGAGTTCACGCAGCCGGCGGGCACAGCCATGCCTGGCTGGTGACCACGGAGCGCAGAGAAGGTGTCCTAACCACCGTACTCGCCTGGATCACCGTACTACACCCGCGGTGGCTCGGACCCCCTGGGCCCGCCCCGCACACACCCACCGCCCCG
>NW_012267248.1:16669574-16677645 GCF_000151885.1 Dipodomys ordii | reverse complement strand
GAGGGAAACCAGGAGGATGACACAGAACTAGAGGGAATCAGGGAAAAACATACAACAGCGGGACCCATCAGCTGCACTGGACATTGATCAAAATGAACTAAGCAACTCAATGGCAGCGATGGGATGGAGGGAATGAGTGGGAAAGAGGGAACAGCTGATGCTGTGCAAAACAAAAGAAATGTACATACCACCCAATGTGGAAGAAATAACTGTATTGCAAAGCTTATAGGACTCATAAATGTTATAGATCACGATAGACAATTTGCCCCATGAAAGTTAGAATGTGTTTGTGACTTTAACTAAGCATCACTGTCCCACAATACTGTGAAATTTGGGAAATTATGTAATCACTTAATCACAATAAAGAATTTTTTGGGGAAAAAGAATTAGACTGTTCAAAGCCAGGTGCTTGTGAATCACACCTGTAATCCTAGCTACTTAGGAGTCTGAAATCTGAGGATCATGCTTCAAAGCCAGCTGGGGCAGGAAAGTCTATGAGACTTTTGTTGTTGTTGTTAATCATAAGTCTTGAACCCAAGGTCTGGGCACTGTCCCTGAACTCTTATGCTCAAATCTAGCACTCTACCACTTAGAGCCATAGCATCACTTCCAGTTTTCTGATGGTTAATTGGAGATAGCTCTAGCCTAGAGTACAAAGCGGCTCAGTGGCAGTGCCCAGGCTCTGAGTTCAAGCTCCAAAATTCACCGAAGGAAAAAAAACATGTGTGTGGTTTGTTTCAGAGTTTAAACAAAAATTAAAAAACACTTTAAGAATCCTGAAAGGCTTAATAAAACTCAGCGCCCAGGCCCAGAGTTCAGGCCCCACGACCAGACCCCCCCCCCAAAAAAAAAAGAAATGGCGCTGTGGCTCAAGTGGTAGACCACTAGCCTTGAGCTGAAGAGCTGAGGGACAGCACCCAGGCCCAGAGTTCAGGCCCCACGACCGATCCCCCCCCCCAAAAAAAAAGAAATGGAGGGACAAAGGATAAACAAATACAACACTGATACTCACTGGAAACTATGTTAAAAATGAATTCTACAACTTGTGGGTAGGAATAAGAGGGAAACTGGGAGAGAGCTAGGGAAGGAAGGGGTGATGTCTAAAAAGAAATGTACTCTTTACCTGACTTATGTAACTATAACCCCTCTGTATATCACCTTTATAATAACAGTTTTAAAAATGAAAAAAAAGTAAGTGCTAGGTCTATGTGGAGTGTTGGCCAGGTACTGTCTACCTTCTTTTCTTCCCTCTTCCTTCTGTCTTCTCCCTTCCTTCTCCCCTTCTCCTTTCCTCTCTTTATCAAACCCCTATCAAGTATAAAGCCACCTGCCCTGGTTATCCACAGCAGCAAAACCCCACTAGCCCAGAGATAAATGCTTGTGATTCTTGAGAACACTCTCCCTGGGAAACACCATTGACAAGCTGAACTCCAGGCCAAAGAGTAGCAAAGGCAGTGGCCTATTCACTGGGCAGAGTGGTAGAGTGCTTGCCTTGCATGCATGAGGCCCTGGGTTTGATTCCTCAGCACCACGTAAGCAAAAAAGAAAAAAAGCTGGAAGTGGTGCTGTGGCTCAAGTGGTAGAGCACTAGCCTTAAGATGAAGAGCTGAGGGACAGCTCCCAGGCCCAGAATTCAGGCCCCATGACCGGACCCAAAAAAAAAAAAAAAAAAAAAGAAAAAAAAAAAAAAAAACTCGTTTCCATTTCCTGGAATTCATTTTGATAAATAGTATTTTGTATGATCAGATGCACATAAGCTCTCACTGTATGTGAATGCCTAGAGACCTGTCTCAGTGTATTTTAGATCTAGCTTCTGCATATGAGAGAAAATATGCACCATGTGTTTCTCTGAGCTTGGCTAACTCACTTAACATGACATATTATTTTTCTTTCTAATGAATGAGTAAAATTCTATTGTCTATAGGTATTGCATTGTTCTTGATCCATTCATGTATTGTAGGGAATCTGGGCTGTTTCCACAACTTGGCTATTGTGAATAGTGCAGCAATGAACATGGGTGTGCAAGTGCCTTTATGGTATCATGGTATGATGTGCTAGGTAGATGCCCAGGAAGTGGTATGGCTGGGTCATAAGGAAGATCTACATTTAAGTTTTTTTGTTTTTGTTTTCCAAACCTGGGGCTTGAATTCAGGGCCTGAGCACTGTCCTTGAGCTTCTTTTGCTCAAGGCTGGTGCTCTACCACCTGAGCCACAGTTTTCTCAGAATAGTTTATTGGAGATAAGAGTCTCATGGACTATCATGCCTATGCTAGCTTTGAACTACAATTCTCAGATCTCAGCCTCCTGTGTAACTAGGATTACAGGAGTGATCCACTAGTACCCAGTCTATGTTTAGTTTTTTTGAGGAACCTCCAGACTGATGTGTGGTTGTACTAGTTTACATTCCCACCATCAGCCTAGCACATTTTTTCTTTTTCTTTTTCTTTTCTTTTTAGTTTTTTGTTGGTCTTAGGGCTTGAACTCCAGTCCTGGGCACTATCCCTGAGTCTTTTACTCAAGGTTAGCCACAATCCTCAGATTTCAGCCTCCTGAGTAGCTAGGAATTACACGCATGAGCTCCTAGCTTTCTCCGGCTTTAAGTTAATTAGTGGCAGCCAAAATAGTTTAAGTACCTGCTACAAACATACTTTCAACAGACTGAAAGTGTGGAGAGCCATAGCTTTGGTCTTTCAATTTTGAGTACTATTGAGATTGCCTGTAAGACATTCCGACCCCTAGCTCCATTCTACAGGAAATTTAATTATATTTTAAGGTACCTTTCATCTTCCCCTTACTCATAGATAACTACTATCTATCAGGATGACTACTAAATGCTTATTTTATTTTTGCTGATTCTTCCTTCTAGAAATGGCAGTTCACTTTTAGAGATATTTTATAGAAGTATAAAAGATGACCTCTATTTTCTACTAAAATTTACCACAATTTTTTTGTTTTGGTCGGTCATGGGGCTTGAACTCTGGGCCTGGACACTGTCCCTGTGCTCTTCAGCTCAAGGCTAGCGTTCTACCGCTTGAGCCACAGCGCCACTTCTTATTTTCTACTAAAATTTAAACAATCAACATTTACTGAGCTTTTCCACAAATGAGACACTATCCCAAAATAATGTGAGCTTCAATGATATTAAGTATGTAATATTTGCCCTACTTTGTAGATGTGAGAAGTATAATTGAACAATTCATCCAAGGTAGCATAAGGGGTGGGGGACATGATGGAAGTTAGCCCAGAAGTGAGATCTTCATCTACCTCATAGCCACTCAACTGAAAGGGGTGGAGGGAAATAAAAGATTGGGCTCCCAATCTCCTAGGTCAAGAAGCAAAGCCCACACAAATGTTCAAAAAGATGTCTGTGGTCTCAGGCCATTTGATTGCTAGATTTAAGTAGAGGAAGGAGAAGACAGCTCAAACCCCTTAAAGCTTACTAGCCAAAAAAAAAAAAAAATCTTGTTATACGACCAGATGTGATATCTCCCACCTGTAATCCCAGCTACTCAGGAGGTGGGGGATGGTGGGGGGGGAGGGTGGGAAGGTCTCTGTTTGAGATCAACCGGGACAAAAAGTTACTGAGATACCATCTCAATCAAAAAGTCAGGCATGGTATGTTTCACATAGTAACCCCAGCTAGGTGGTGTTAGTGTCCATCCTGGCCATCCCCAGGGGACTATGCAGAGGCAGGCACGCACAGGAGCAGAAGGTTTATAAGGCCCAGGGCCTCATGCATTGCAAGACAAGCGCTCTACCACTGAGCCACCTTCCCAGCCCCTAACTTCATCCTTTTGTTGTTGTTGTTGTCGTTGGTTGTGGGACTTGAACACAAGGCCTGGGCTCTGTCCCTGAGCTTTTTCACTTAAGGCTAGCACTCTATCACAGAACCATTTCCAGCTCTTTCTGTTTAGGGCTTCATGAATGCCAGGCAAGCACTCATACCACTAAGTCACATTCCCAGCTCCCACTTTTTTTCTAATATAAAAACTGACAGCTCCCATCTATATTCTTAGCTACCCACTAGGCTGAGTTCTGGGGCTCAGGTTTCAAAGTTAGACCAGTTACCTCCAATTAACCAGCAAAAAGCCAGAAGTGGACGTGTGGCTCAAGTGGTAGAACCTCAAATGGGAAAGAAGTAAGCCCAAGGAAAGTGTAAGGCTCTGAATTAACACACAGGCACACACACACACACACACACACACACACAAATTACAAGGAGATATCTTTAGAGATACTCTTTGAAGGAGATAGAGGGAAATAAATGAGTAACTGGGGGGTACACAAAGATAAGCCTGATTTCGATAGGGTTGGGAGAGAAGACTTCACTGAAATCAGGTGACACTTGATTGGAACATGAGGAGCTGCAGAGAGGAAATCAGCATGGAGAGTGCCCCCTGAAGGTGTGTCAGCAGAGGAGGGCCTTGGTTAGTTGGAGGATGAAGAAGTCAGCCTTTTCAGCACAAGTATGAGTTTGGATTTTATTCTAATGCATCTCTGATGCACTGAAGAGTATAAAGAAGGAGAGAAGGAGACAAGGTTGTAGAGGTCCTTTGGTTTTTGTTTTTGTGTTTATTTGTTTTTTTCAGTCCTGGGCCTTGAATTCTGAGTCTGGACACTGTTCCTAAACTCCCTTTGCTCAAGGCTAACATTTTACCACCAGAACTGTAGTTCCACTTCCAGCCTTTCCTGTGATTAATCAGAGGTAAGAGTTTTACCGAGATAAGAGACTTTCTGGCCTGGCTTTGAACTGTGATTCTCAGATCTCAGCCTCTAGAGTAACTAGGATTATAGGCGTCAGCCACCAGTGCCTGGCTGGTGGAGCTTGAATTCAGGACCTGGGCACTGTCCCTGAGCTTCTTTGTGCTCATGGTTAATTTTCCACTACTTGAGCCACAGTGCTACTTCTGGCTTTTTTCTTTTCTTTTTTTTTTGAGTAGTTTATTAGAGGTAAGTGTCTCAAGGACTTGCTTGCCCAAGCTAGCTTTGAACCACGATCCTCAGATCTCAATCTCCAGAGGAGCTAGGATTACATGTGTGTGCCACTGGCACCCAGCTGGGAAATGTTTTCTTTGTGTGGGGGGGGGAGGGGAGGAGGTGTCTTGGAGCTTGAACTCTGGGCCTGGGAGCTGTCCCTCAGCTCTTTAGCTCAAGGCAAGTGCTCTACCACTTAAGCCATGGTACCACTTCTGGTTTTCTGGTGGTTCACTGGAGGTAAGAGTCTAATGGACTTTCCTGCCAGGGATGGCTTTAACCCATGATACTCAGATCTCAGCCTCCTGAATAGCTAGGATTACAGGCGTGAACCACCGGCACCTGGCACAGTATATTTTATTTTCTACTAGTGTTGATATTGTTTCCAAAGATGGCTTCAACCACCCATCCCAGCCCAAGTCCAGATTTTCAAATATGGTTTTGCACTCCTCCTCTCTATATCCTCTCCTCTTAAACCAAGGAAGGTCTTATTATTTGCTTTAACCAATACACAGTGATAGAAATGACAAGAATACCTTTTGTGATTGGGTCATAAAGGTATTCTAGCTGCTTCAGCAAGCAAGCATAGTGAACATGAGATCTTGAGTTCAATCTCTGGTACTTTGGTTATTTCTGATTTCCAGATAAGACAATTCAACTTAGTTTGGGCCAGTGGTCAATTTCTGCCCTTACCCCTGCCATGCTTTACATATATCACAACGCAACACTCCTTCAGAGTATTAATCTCAATTGTAATCTAACATTTGATTGAGAGTCATACTCAGCATTAGACTCTAGGTCAGCTGTCTATGCTTACTCTTTTACCCTCCCTGCCTAGCACAGTGGTCAAGTGGTAGAAGTGGTAGAAGTCTAAGGAGCCCATTTTCACTGTGTGATAGCATGTTGGTGGCTGAATGAATGATCCAATCCACTGCAGCTGGGAGGCACAGCTGCGTGCCCCATGTGAGGAAGGTCACAAGGCTTCCTGTGGATTCTGCGTGACCTCATCCATCTTCTCATTGTGGTTTCCCAGCTGAAGCAGGAGCAACTATTGGGTATGTAGGTCTCATGGCAGAGTACAAAAACTCAAGAGTTGGAAGGAAACACTAAAGTTCATAAATATTTAAATTTTCTGTTCTAACATGGCCCTGACCAAGCCAAGCCAATACAAGCTCAGAAACAATGGAGCAGAGTTTACACCACATATAGAAAACTATGGTAAAGAAAGGCTGAAACAAATAGTTGTGGGCTTTTTAGGTTTTCTTTTTGTTTTGTGGGCCAGTACTGGGGCTTGAACTCAGGACCTGAGTGTTATCCCTTCGCTTTTTCACTCAAAGGCTCTGCCCCTTGAGCCACAGCTCTACTTCTAGTTCTTAGGTGGTTAATTGGACTTTTCTGCTCAGGCTGATTTCAAATCTTGATTCTCAGATCTCAGCCTCGAGAGTAGCTAGAATTACAGTCATGAGCCACCAGTGCCTGGCCATGGAATATATAATTATGAATATAAGTCAGAATTGTGTAATTTACCATATAGATTCACTGTGATGTCAGTGATCCCCAGTTTTCCAGAGAGTCTAACAATCCAATTCTAAAATGTCTGAAGAGGAGCAAAGGGCTAAGAATCCTTGAGATCCTCATAAAAGTATATCAGAGTAGAATTTCCATGATCAGAAATGAAACTTTGAAATAAAACCATAGATTGTCAAAGAGAATCGTACCAGCTCAGAGACAGACAAATGGAACAAAACAGAGCCTGAAAACAGAAGGCCAAGTATATGGAAAGCCATATGGAAAGATAAGTCACAACATAAATAAGGCTTTCAAATGAAGTATGGACTTAAATATGAAAGACCAAAGTTTTTATTTTTATTTTTTTGGGTCCGGTCATAGGGCCTGGATGCTGCCCCTCAACTCTTCAGCTCAAGGCTAGCACTCTACCACTTGAGCCACAGCGCCACTTCTGGCTTTTTTTTTCCTGCTTATGTGGTACTGAGGAATTGAACCCAGGGCCTCATGCATGCAAGGCAAGCACTCTACCACTGGACCACCTTCCTAGCCCATGGCCAAAGTTTTTAAAATGGAAGAATATTGAAAACATATGGGAGAACATGGGGTCTGGAAGAACTCAAAACACATGAAACAAGCTAGGTGCTGGTAGCTCATGCTTGTAATCCCAGCTACTCTGGAGGCTGAAATCTGAGAATCATGTTTCAAAGCCAGCCAGAATAGAAAAGTCCATGAGACTCTTATTTCCAAGTCACTACCAAAACTGCCAGAAGTAGAAGTGTGACTCCAGTGATAGAGTGCTATTCTTAAGCAAAAAACACCAAGAGAGCTGTAGGCTCTGAGTTCAACCCCACTAGTGGCACTGAAAGAAAAACACACAAAAACAACACCAAAAAAATCCCACAAAACAAACAAAATAATCTACCATGAAACACCAGAAAACATGATCAATGAACACAGAGGAACAAGGATGATTACTAAGTATTGAAGGTGTTTAAGCTTTGTGCTAGTGGTTTATGACTGTAATCCTAGCTACTCAGGAGGCTCTGAGGATCGTGGTTCAAAGCCAGTCAGAGCAGGAAAGGCTGTGAGACTCTTATCTCCAATAGACTATTTTTAAAAGTCCAGAAGTAAGCTATGGCTCAAGTGGTAGAATACTACTATCTCTTTGAGCAAAAGAAGCTCAGGGACAGCACCCAGGCCCTGAGTTCAAGCCAAGGACCAGCACAAAAAAAAAGCAAATGATAATGACAGCTATCATGAGAAATGATTTCACACCTATAAGAAAACAAAGACTGTCAGAGATACAGGGCAAGGGAGACACTAATACACTGTTGATGGGAAGAGAATTGGTTTAAAAAACAATTTGTCATTGTCCAATAAATTTCTCACCTGGGCTGGGAAGGTGGCTCAGTGGTAGACCGCTTGCCTTGCATGCATGAGGCCCTGGGCTCTATTCCTCAGCACCACATAAACAAAAAGAAAAAAAAAGCCAGAAGTGGCGCTGTGGCTCAAGTGGTAGAGCGCTAGCCTTGGGCTGAAGAGCTAAGGGACAGCGCCTAGGCCCAGAGTTCAGGCCCCACGACCAGAC
>NW_012267248.1:16665102-16669524 GCF_000151885.1 Dipodomys ordii | reverse complement strand
CACACACACACTCACTCTCACACACACCCCGCACGGGCGCGCGCGCTCTCCGGGCCGCAGCAGCCGCTGGGCCGGGCGCCCGGCCGAGCCGAGGCCACACACATTCACGCCAACGAGGGGAGGGCGGGACGGCGGGGGGGGGCCCTCCGCCCACCTCGACTGCGCCCGGAGATCCCCCTCACGCACCCAGCGGGTCCCCCCCGGACACGGTGCTGCCACCCGCCGCGGCTGCGCGCCGGGAGCCCCACGCTCAGCTCCTGCACGTGGTCTTGGCACAGCAGGCCAAGTTGGGGGTGCGGGGAAGGGAGGGGGGAGGAGACTGCTGATCCTGAGAACCCCGTCCAGACCCTCCCCCCCATACCCCCAGCACACACTCCCGCGGGGCCTCCCATCTCCGGACAGGGTTCCTATCCCAAGTGGCTGCCCCCCAACTCTCGTGCGGGGGACCCCTGGGGGAGAAGACACCCAAACGCCCCGCGAAAAGCACTCAGAAATGCACAGCACTCCTGTCTCCATAGCAATGGCGTCTTAAATGTGCCTTTATGGTTCAAAGTGTTTCCCACCATTCAAACACCAGGCCCGCCCAGATGAATGTTTCTGAAAAGAATACCATGCTCCTTGGCTGCCTAGAATAATCTTTTTTTTTTTTTCAGCATTAGCACAGTGTCTCAGGTGAGTAACAGTTTAGGAGAGGACTCATGACCAACTCCTTAAGTCTCTAGGGCTCAGACTTAATCCCACATAAATAAAATGTTTCAGGGCTACTGTGGGAGGGCGTGTGTGTGTGTGTGTGTGTGTGTGCAATTCTTAAATTGGAAAGGCAGCAATGTGGGGGTGAAACTAAAATGTGCATCCCTCCTTCCCAAGCTTTTCACCCCGGAACATACTGTACCCTCCCTTTCTGAGTCCTGCAAAAAAAAAAAAAAAGTCACGTGGAGGAACTTCCTTCTGCGAACACAATAACAAAACACAGGCTGCCAGCTAGCTGATCCAGTTATGGCAGGTACTGCTGCTCCGCAGGTGTATGGTAGAGAGGAGGAGGGGCGCTCTGGCTGAGACTTGGGGCCCCAGGTTGCTGTTTCTAGGAAACACTTAATGAGCTTGTGGCCTATTAATATGCCAGACTGCCTGTTAACTAGGGGTTCAGGACTTCTTGGGGCAGGAAAGAAGAGCTCTCAGTCCATTCAATCATGACTCCTAGTTCTGAATGTTGACGGTACATGCACACATCTTTTAGGTGGCTGGTTACTTACAGTAGATTTCCCAGGTAGAATTAGACCGGAATTTGATCAATGAGACAGAGAAGCCACTTTTTTTTTTTTTCCTGCAGTCATATGGCTTGAATTCTGCAATCTACCACTTAAGCCACAGCACCACTTCAGTTTTCTGGTGGTTATTGATGATAAGAGTCTCATGGACTTTCTTGCCTGGGCTGGCTTTGAAGCAGGATCCTTAGATCTCAGATTCCTGAGTAGCTAGGATTACATGCCATTATTGCCCAGTGAGAAGCCACATTTGAGAAGTTGAATACAAAGTCTTCATTAGAAAGCCGGGAACTGCAAGCCAACTCATGTCCCAAAAAACTTGCAGCCCTGAATGTAGCTACCTACTTAAGGCAAAAACCCCAAGATGAGTGTGCGGGAACTAAACCTAGCAAATGCATGTTATACATAAATGGAGCAAATTATCTAGGGGAACAATCAAGGGCCAGTTATCTAGGGGGAACAATCAAAGACAACCAAGGGCAAGTATTCTCTGGAGCAAAACTTTCCTGGAGCTAAACAACATGCTAAAGCTGCAATTCAAAGAATGGCTATATCACCTCCAGAGTTCCTTCTTGGACAGTTCCTTTCATCTGTTAAGATGACAAAATGGCCGTGGGAACAAGATGGCATTAGACTCAGTATCCGTATTTCAGAGGCAATATAACTTAGTCAGGGGTCTCCCCAAGGGGAGACTGAAGGTATCTTGAAAAGATTGTAGCTTTTTCAGTGACAATTTATAGGACTATAAGGCTGAGTTTAGGACAATAAGGCTGAGTTTAGAGTTATCATATGGGAATTCAATCATGAGAAAACAGAGAAGCCACATTTTGAGGGGTCAAATTGGGAGTCTTTATCAGAAAGCTGGTGGCAACAGGCAGACTCCTGTCTCAAAGACCTACAGTCACCTGGAATACACTTAACACTGTTAGAAAACTGAGCCATTGTGAAGTAAGGCCGTCAGGTTTGGCAGGCATCATATTGGCCACATGGTGGATGTAAAGGTCTGGCATCTTGTCTTTAGGGGGGGAGGCGGGGGAAGGAAACCCCCTGCCTATCACCTGCCTCCCAGGTGATGGGCGTGCCTGGATCCCTGGAGGCAGGGGTGGGCACTTGGCTGATAGGTTACTGAATCTGTCAGTCCAGTGCCTGGGACTGGGAATTTCCTGTGGATCTGCCCCCTGCACTGACCTATTTAGGCCAGGACCAGCCTAACAGCCAGGATGCCACGTGTGTCTCTGTGCTGTGTCTCTGTGTCCTGTCTCCTGGCTCATCTCCAGTCATCATGGTGTCCCAATTCAGCTCTTCATTGCAGCTGAATTGGATTGTTGGTATTTTTGGTATTGTATTTGTTCTTTTTTTCTTCTCTGCCATGTTTCCTACTTGTGTTATGTGTATTTGGGGGCTGCAGGTCTTTGTAACAACTGGCTGCCTGCAGCCTGCTAACTGTATGATAAAGACTCCAATATTCTATAATTTAAAATGTGGCTTCTGGGATGATTCACCCTACAACATATGGAGGCCCCAGCGAGATCCCAGTGCCAAGGAGGGCATCTGGGTTCCTTGAAGCCACTGGTGAATGGTCTTGATGGCTGGCTGCCAGGGGACAGAAACCCCTACAGGGGAGATGCACCCCCTGAGAAGTTCCAGGGCCCTGTGGTCTTTCTGCCACTCTGACAGCCAGTTCATTGACGCCAGACTTGCCATCCAAACATCTTTTTGGAGTCACTTAGAAATCTTCTGGAAGTAAGTCTGTGTTTCTCTGTCCTGTATTA
This sequence comes from Dipodomys ordii, assembly GCF_000151885.1. Classification (NCBI taxonomy): domain Eukaryota; kingdom Metazoa; phylum Chordata; class Mammalia; order Rodentia; family Heteromyidae; genus Dipodomys; species Dipodomys ordii. The sequence goes on along the minus strand of NW_012267248.1, from coordinate 16,666,487 downwards.
TGTTCATATGTTTTTCTGAAACCTGGGGGCTGGTCCACCTGGAAATTGAAGACATGCTCGTCAACCCATTCTTCCTCTCCCACCGATCGGGGTGAGAGTTTCTGGTGGCTCTGAGTGGGAGTGGCTCACTCAGCAGACTCTTCGTACTGTGGAGAGGTGCAGCCTCTGGTGGGAAGATCTGTGGATCAAGTCCCTCCAAGAGTACTCTCATACAGTAGAGAGTTCTGGATATAGTTGTGTTGGGGGAGGAGGTCCCCACTCACAGTGGGAGAGACCTCACCTCAGCGGACTTTTTCTTGGTCTTGAGTGTCTTGTATTTGGTCTTGTGTGTTATGTGTATTTGGGGGCTGAAGGCCTTTGTACAACTGGCTGCCTGCAGCCTGCTGACTGTATACTAAAGACTCCAACATTCTGTATTTTAAAATGTGGCTTCTGGGATGATTCACCTTACAACACTAGGAAAGTAAGGAAAGAGCAGAAAAACAATACCAACAAACCAGATCAACTGAAGAGCTGAAGAAGGATGCCATGGTGATCAGAGAAGAGACAGGAGGCATGGCTTAATTGCACCTGAGTTGGTCTGGGCCTAAATAGGGTCCTGGTCAGGGGGCAGGGTCACAGGGAGCTTGAGAGTCCATGACGCAAGACTGGCAGGTCCAGTAACCTATTGTCCAAGTTCCAACCCTGCTTTTAGGAATTCAGACACGCCCATCACCTGGGGTGTAGGACTCCATTTTCCTCTACCTTGAAGACAAGATGGCCCCTGAAGGACTGAGTCCTTCCTTTTTCCCCAAGGTCAAGCAAAGCACCAATGTGTGCTCAGATGCTTGTCTGCAAGCAGGTCATTCCGACCTCGGCCCCCAGGAGACTACAGCCCCCACACCCAACATTCCACTGTAGGCCTGGCCAAGGACATCACCCTTGATCCCAAGGAGACCATAGCCCATTGTTTCCTTGCTAAGCCCTATATTAGCCCACCCCAAAAACCAGGGCCTTGTACAATCTCCAATCCCATTGGAAGGTCTTTGCCCCTCACTGTTCCTCAATAAAGTTGACGATTGAATCCGGCCTATTCCTTTTTTGTTCTCCGTTTTCCCAACAGGGCCTGTTAAACCCAGTTCTCTATCATCCACCATGTGGCCAAGATGGTGCCAGTTACACCCAGTATCCTTATTTCAAGAGAATCTGTACAAGGATTAGCAATAGTGGGAATATACTACTGTTAGGTTTTTGAAAAGAGGTAGCTGAGTAAGAACAGCACCATGCACATGGTATTCAGGTAAGGAGTAGGTTTATTCAGTAGACCTGCTGGGACCAGGCAAGGTTGGCACTCCATGCAGCTGGTAAAAGAGACCTTCTGGCCCAGGGTTAGGCCTTAAATAGGG
>NW_012267248.1:16658117-16663809 GCF_000151885.1 Dipodomys ordii | reverse complement strand
CCCCCCCCCCGCAAAAAAGAAAGAAAGAAAATAAATTTCTCACCTACATATTTAAAGATCTAACAATTCCATTTCTATATATGTGACACACTAATGTTCTAGCACATATGTATCAGGAGTAATATTTAAGAATGTTCAAAGCGGCTGGGAGTTGGTGGCTCACACCTGTAATCCTAGCTACTCAGGAGGCTGAGATCTAAGAACTGTGGTTCAAAACCAGCCCAGGCATGAAAGTCTATAAGACTCTAACTCCAATTAACCACCAGAAAACCAGAAGCAATGCTGTAGCTAAAAGTGGTAGAATGCTAGTCTTGAGCAAAAGAGCTCAGGGACAGCACCCAGGATAGACCTAAGTTCAAGCCCCATATCAAAAAAAAAAAAAAAGTGTTCAAAACAATATTGTCTGCAATAGCAAATACTTGAGTTAACCCAAAAGTAGGGTGGGTAACTGAAGCATAGTATATTCTTACAATGAAATACTAGCTAGGCATTGGTGGCTCATATCTGTAATCTTAACTACTCAAGAGGCTGAGATCTGAGGATCACAGTTTGAAACTAGGAAAGTATGTAAGATTATTTCCAATTAACCACCAAAAAGCCAGAAGTGGTAAAGCACCAGCCTTGAGCGAACAAGCTAAGGGACAGGACCCAGACCTTGACTTCAAGCCCCAGTACCAGCACTAAAACAAAAAACAAAACAAAAAAAAAACTTTAGCCACACCAATTTCTGTGGTGTGGCGGGGACAGAAGCCAGAACAGTATGCTGAAGGTTGAAATGAAGCTAACAACATGAGATAGATCATACAGTCAATTTATTAAATAAATGTTGCTGGAAATAGCAGCAGATTATATTATCACAAAGCCCCACGCCCTATCATGCACAGAGCAGACTTCTGTCTCATGAGGCAGAAGGAGGGGGTGGTGGGGTGGGCATATGCGGCTGGCTGTGGTTAAGTTAAACAGAGGAGCAAGAATTGAGCTGCTGGCTGGGAGCCTTCCTCATACAGAGGGAGATTCAGGAGTCTTTTTTCCATTGCTTTTCCTGTGTACTCACTTGGATGAGCAAGCCAGATCTCCAAGCCACTGCCTGCCTAGGGCTCCTGAGGCCCCCTGCCAAGAATTCCCATTAATCAAAGTCTGGGAACAAATGCAAACTAGTCAGCTCCCAGAAGCTCTCACAGGCTCTGCAGGCTGACTTGTGCTCTCTGGTTTTTTTCACCTTGATTGCTCTAACTGTCCATAAATATAACTTAAAAAAAATCTCTTTATCACTTAAAGTTTTAAAAGCTTCTCAGGGAAATGAAACATTCAATAGCTTTGGAAGCTTATTCAATGGGCTAGTTAGGAAAACTTCTGAATCTGGAAAAGTATGAGAGAAAAATAATCAAGTTGAAATCATGTGTATATACCTTGCCTTTGAGTTTCTCCTGGAGCTTTGCCAGGACTTGCCTAAAGAAAAATCTGGAGTTATTAATGGGCAGGGAAAAGAAATGTGTTCTTTCAGCTCCAGGTGGGAAGAGACAAGGATTGGGAACAAATCAGGACATTCAGTAGGGAGCTTTCATACCTGCCAATTAACACTGCAGTTGTGGATACAACTGTAGAGTAGGGGGAAATCAAGCGCTTACACTCTTTTAGTATGGGCAAGGGATCTTGGGATTTCTCTTGCCTGCTAAGAGACGAAAGAAATAAACTTTAAGGGTAAGTAGAAGACCCTTCCTTCCTTCCTTCCTTCTTTCCTTCCTTCCTTCCTTCCTTCCTTCCTTCCTTCCTTCCTTCCTTCCTTCCTTCCTTCCTTCCTCCCTCCCTTCCTCACTCCCTCCCTCCCTCCCTTTCTCCCTCCCTCTCTTCCTTCCTTCTTCTTCTTTGTCAGTCGTGGGCCTTGAATTGGGCCTTGAATGCAAGGCCTGGACACTGTCCCTGCTTTTTCCTTTAAGGGTAGCAATGCTCTATCACTTTGAGCCACAGTGTCACTTTCAGCTTTCTGGTGATTAACTGGAGATAAGAGTCTCATGGACATTGGGAAGGTGGCTCAGTGGTTGAATGCTTGCTTTACATGCATAAGGTCCTGGGTTCGATTCCTCAGCACCACATAAGTAGAAAAAGCCAGAAGTGGTTCTGTGGTTTACGTGGTAGAGTGTGTGCCTTGAGCTGAAGAGATGAGGGACAGTGCCCAGGCCAAGAGTTCAAGCCCCACAACCGATTAAAAAAAAAAAAAAGCAGGTATAAGAGTCTCATGGACTTTCCTGCCCCGGCTGGCTTTAAACTGCTATCCTGATTTCAGTCTCCTAAGTAGCTAGAAGTACAGGCATGAGCCATTGGTATCTGGCCTCATGCGTCTTTCCCCCTGGAAACAGGACTGTTTCAGAGGGACAAACAAATTCAGGTTCACCATAGACTTGTGCCTAACCTCAGATAAGACCAAAGCTATTTTTAGGGTTCTTTTCCTCCCATTTTCTTTCTCTTTCTCTTTTCTTTTTTTTTTTTGACAGTCCTGGGGCTTGAATTCAAGGCCTGGGCACTGTCCCTGAGCTTCTTTTGCTCAAGGCTAGTGCTCTACCAGTTGAGCTACAACACTACTTCTGTATATGTGGTACTGAGGAATCAAACCAAGGGCTTCATGCATGCTAGGCAAGCACTCTACCACTAAGCTACATTCCCAGCCCATTCTCCCATTTTCTTTATTGTTATCATAAAGGTGATGTACAGAGGGGTTACAGTTACATACTTCAGGTAGAGCATATACTTCTTTTAGGACAATGTCACCCCTTCCTTCCCTCTCTGTCAATTTTTCCCTCCCATCCCCACCCTCAAGTTATATAGTTCATTTTCAACACAATATCTAGTGAGTACCACTGCTTCATTTGTTCACTCTTTGTTCCTTTATTCCTCTGCTCCCCATACCCTCCCAAAGACAGATAAACAAGACAAAAGCAAAGAAAACAAAAACATCAAGCAAGAAAAAAAACCTCATTTCAATTTCCTGAAGTTCATTTTGATAAGTACTATTTTATGTTTATATTTTTACTTTTAAAAGATTTTTTAAAATCAAGTTTGTCAAAGGGCCACAGACATAGCTTAGTGGTAGTGCCTAGTATGCACCACGCCCCCTATATGATTCCCAGCAATGCACATGCACACACACACACAGAGTTAAAAAATTAAATTCATTGGGCTAGGAAGGTAGCTCAGTGGTAGAGCGCTTGCCTTGCATGCATGAGGCCCTGGGTTCAATTCCTCAGCACCACATAAACAAAAAGAAAAAAAAAGCCAGAAGTGGCGCTGTGGCTCAAGTGGTAGAGCGCTAGCCTTGAGCTGAAGAGCTGAGGGACAGCGCCCAGGCCCAGAGTTCAGGCCCCACGACCGGACAACCCCCCCCCAAAATTAAATTCATCCTCTTTTCTTTTCAGTCCAGTACCCATCATTCTGAATATTAACTCTAAATTTATGTTTTAAATAATATCTTGCTAGTTCATAAAGGCCTTGTAACAAGATCAGCTCAAGAGCTTGTTTAAGACTTGTCCCCAGTCTCAGATAAGACCAAAACACCAGGGCTGGGAAGGTGGCTCAGTGGTGGAGTGCTTTCCTTGCACCCATGAGGCCCTGGGTTTGATTCTTCAGCACCACATAAGCAGAAAAAGTCAGAAGTGGCACTGTAGCTCAAGTGAAGAGCTGAAGAGCTGAGGGACAGCGCCCAGGCCCAGAGTCCAGGCCCCACAACCGACACAAAAAAAAAAGAAAAAAAGAAAAGAAAGAAAAAGAAAAATAAAGACTAAAGTACTGTTTGTTTGTTTGTGTTTGTCAGTCATGGGCTTGAACTCTGGGCCTGAGTGCTGACCCTCAGCTCTTCAGCTCAAGGCTAGCACTCTACCGCTTGAGCTACAGTGCCACTTCTGGTTTTCTAGTGGTTTATTGGATATAAAAGTCTCACGGACTTTCCTGCCCAGGCTGGCTTTGAACCATGATCCTCAGATCTCAGACTCTTGAGTAGCTAGGATTACAGGTGTGAGCCACCGGCTCCCGGCTCTATTTTTAAGTTTATTATCTGTCTCTTGCTCCACTTGTCTGGGCTTGGAGAGCAGATAGCTGTCCATGTTTCTTCAAAGGGGTGATTGAGGTCATGTTCATTCACTGCACATTCAATACTTTACTGAATATTTCTGGAATCTAAGACATGCCATATCAAACTATGTCAAATTGATGCATGGATTATTTCAGGGTAATACCACACAAAGAAGCATAACCTTAGAAGGGGCCCTTACCAACTCACTATATACAGTGAGTCCCAAAAACTTTCTTGAAAAGAGCATCATTCACATAATTAGGCTTATTTAAAATAACTTTTATCACTAAATGGGCCTGCGATGGATCTGAATAAACAAACTCTTGGAAGGAATCCTGTTTCCACTAGGAAACTTACCTCCTATTCTCCTTAGCCCTCTTACAGCCCTAGAATTCATTGCCCTTTTTATGTTTGGGGAGGTCTTCTAGGTACTGAAGGAGCTGGGAAGGAAATTAAAAGAAAAAGAAAACAAGGTAGGGGAGGCAGGAATGGGACAAAAGTCCAAGAGAAGTCAAAAGATGCCCTAATGATAGAGGACAAGCATGCCAATGCTCCTCCAAAGGTGTCCTCTTGGCCACTGTACCCATACTCCACCTTCCCCTCCCCCGCCACACCCACCAACTTCTCTCTGGAGGGAATCATCACCAGGATGTGGCAGGTCGTCAACCTAATGCGCTCTCCATGTCTTTCGTGATAACGACATTCAAGATGCACTAGGATTGCCTGGCTAAAACCTGTGGCTTAGTTCCTGAAAGGATCCATGAAAGGATCCGCCACATCCATCCCAGGGGACCACTCAGAGGCAGGCAGGCACAGGAGAAAGATGATTAGAAGGTTTATTAGAGGAGTCATATTTCCTCGGGAGAGAGAGAGAGCACATGGTGGCCTCCACTATCTAGGTAGCAGCAGGGTCTGGGGATAGGAAATGAGGTAGAAGATGGGAGGTCATGTGGGTCTAGGTGGAGAGAGGGAGGGGCCAGCAGGTCTGGGTGGAGCTGAGGACCAAAGGTTACAGGTGGGAAATGCTTACAGGTGGGAAATCCTTCTTCCATTTGAGCTGCTTCAGAGTCCTGTGTCAGGCATTTGCCTTCCTACCCTTGCTGACCCTCAGGCTGAACACAGATTAAGAGACCTCAGCCAGCACCAGACAACACATTAGAGACCAGAATCTAGGAACTGATGAAGTGTGAAGCAAGTGGCAATGGAACCAAGTCTTCAGATAACCCCAAGAGGCAAGGCCAACCGGGCAAACTGGAACTCTTACCTTGGATCTCTTGCTTCACGATATTTTCATTAAAAAAAAAAAAAAAGCAGAAGGGGATCATAGTGTTTTTTAAGTGTGATCGCTTCATCTTTTGCTGTCTCCTAGGGTGGTTTGGAATAAAAGCTTATTTCCCCTCTCCAGGTACCTCAATGCGTCTGGATCATTCATCATGGTTGCTGCCACTGAGCGACCCCTGCGCACAAGACCTCACCAACTTCTGCCTGCCTTCCCCCTACCGCCGCCACGGTCCAGTGTCGGAGCGTGGTGGCCCCCGCCGGGAGCGATCCCGGACCCACAGCCCCAGGGCCTTGGGGCTCCGGCTCTCCCCGGCCCGCCGCAGCGGGGCGCTGCGGCCCGTGGTTAGG
>NW_012267248.1:16649609-16658067 GCF_000151885.1 Dipodomys ordii | reverse complement strand
CTGGGATTACCGGTATATGCTACCTATACACACACACACACACACACACACACACACACACACACACAGGTATATCTTTCCTGGAACAATACACACACACACACACACACACACACACACACACACACACACAGGTATATCTTTCCTGGAACAATAATTCCTTCTTTTCTCTCTATGTGAAACTGAATGTAGACCCCCTTCTTTTTGTTCTCTCTCCATTCAAGACTGCACATGGCTCTCCCTAGAAGTCCAGCCCAGCACTGTAACCCAGGTAATTTGCTGCTGGTACACCTTGAGGCAGTGGGAGGTTCCCCAGGCTCTGAGGTCACTTCCTCATCTGCTCTGGTCATGCCTCCTTCTTACCCTTCCCTATACAGTCTCTCTCGACCATTGATCTGCCACACGCTTATACACCCTACTCATCAGTGTGGCCCAGCAGTTTGGCTCTCCCAAATGAACTCTTTTCTGCCTGAACCACATGCTGGTTTCCTTTCGACAACCCTTACACTACCATGCTCCTATTTCTAGCCATTTTTATCTTATAAAAGGAAGCTCCATAAGGGCAAGTTTCCCAGAATGGGAAACCTTCATCAATCCCAGCCTGGGGAGGCCTTTGAGTTGGCCTAATTCAAGCCTCAAGCTACTTATGAGACCCTAAGCTTGTCCAGCATCAGCCCAGATTTAGACATTCAGATGTCCCATGAAGATGCCCCATGGACCCAGGAGTTCAGATAGAACAATTCAACCCAATAGACCACCATGCCTGCAAGGCAGAAAGGACAGAACTGACTTTCTCCAAGAAGAGAGACATTGGTGGGGTATGAGCTATTGATCAGAACATACTGTAAGACATTTCAGAATTAGACCATTCAACTTATACAACCACTTTGGAAAGCAGTCTGGAGGGTCCTCAGAAAGCTAAATATTGACCTCCCTTATGACCCAGTCATACCACTTCTAGGCATTCCTACTGAACAACAGGAACCAGAATACAAAGTCACATGCTTCCATGTTTATTGCAGCACTCTTCACAATAGCCAGAATATGGAAACAACCCAGATGTCCACTACAGATGAATGGATCCAAAAATTTGGTATTTATACACAATGGAATATTATGCAGCCATTAGAAAGGACAAAATAATGGCATTTGCAGGGAAATGGATGGAGCTAGAAGAAATCATGTTGAGCGAGGTAAGCCAAGAGCAAAGAGACAAATGGTACATGGTCTCCCTGATAAGTGGATGTTAAATCCAAAATGTAAAGTGATACAACAAAATGCTGCTGATCACACATGATATTTATGTATACACCAGAGGGAAACAACAAAATTAACGCTTAAGAAACAAAGGACTTCCAGTCATCTGGTCAAATCACTACTAAATAACCCCATGCTGCTGATCACACATATGGTATTTATGTATACACCAGAGGGAAACCAGGAGGATGACACAGAACTAGAGGGAATCAGGGAAAAACATACAACAGCGGGACCCATCAGCTGCACTGGACATTGATCAAAATGAACTAAGCAACTCAATGGCAGCGATGGGATGGAGGGAATGAGTGGGAAAGAGGGAACAGCTGATGCTGTGCAAAACAAAAGAAATGTACATACCACCCAATGTGGAAGAAATAACTGTATTGCAAAGCTTATAGGACTCATAAATGTTATAGATCACGATAGACAATTTGCCCCATGAAAGTTAGAATGTGTTTGTGACTTTAACTAAGCATCACTGTCCCACAATACTGTGAAATTTGGGAAATTATGTAATCACTTAATCACAATAAAGAATTTTTTGGGGAAAAAGAATTAGACTGTTCAAAGCCAGGTGCTTGTGAATCACACCTGTAATCCTAGCTACTTAGGAGTCTGAAATCTGAGGATCATGCTTCAAAGCCAGCTGGGGCAGGAAAGTCTATGAGACTTTTGTTGTTGTTGTTAATCATAAGTCTTGAACCCAAGGTCTGGGCACTGTCCCTGAACTCTTATGCTCAAATCTAGCACTCTACCACTTAGAGCCATAGCATCACTTCCAGTTTTCTGATGGTTAATTGGAGATAGCTCTAGCCTAGAGTACAAAGCGGCTCAGTGGCAGTGCCCAGGCTCTGAGTTCAAGCTCCAAAATTCACCGAAGGAAAAAAAACATGTGTGTGGTTTGTTTCAGAGTTTAAACAAAAATTAAAAAACACTTTAAGAATCCTGAAAGGCTTAATAAAACTCAGCGCCCAGGCCCAGAGTTCAGGCCCCACGACCAGACCCCCCCCCCAAAAAAAAAAGAAATGGCGCTGTGGCTCAAGTGGTAGACCACTAGCCTTGAGCTGAAGAGCTGAGGGACAGCACCCAGGCCCAGAGTTCAGGCCCCACGACCGATCCCCCCCCCCAAAAAAAAAGAAATGGAGGGACAAAGGATAAACAAATACAACACTGATACTCACTGGAAACTATGTTAAAAATGAATTCTACAACTTGTGGGTAGGAATAAGAGGGAAACTGGGAGAGAGCTAGGGAAGGAAGGGGTGATGTCTAAAAAGAAATGTACTCTTTACCTGACTTATGTAACTATAACCCCTCTGTATATCACCTTTATAATAACAGTTTTAAAAATGAAAAAAAAGTAAGTGCTAGGTCTATGTGGAGTGTTGGCCAGGTACTGTCTACCTTCTTTTCTTCCCTCTTCCTTCTGTCTTCTCCCTTCCTTCTCCCCTTCTCCTTTCCTCTCTTTATCAAACCCCTATCAAGTATAAAGCCACCTGCCCTGGTTATCCACAGCAGCAAAACCCCACTAGCCCAGAGATAAATGCTTGTGATTCTTGAGAACACTCTCCCTGGGAAACACCATTGACAAGCTGAACTCCAGGCCAAAGAGTAGCAAAGGCAGTGGCCTATTCACTGGGCAGAGTGGTAGAGTGCTTGCCTTGCATGCATGAGGCCCTGGGTTTGATTCCTCAGCACCACGTAAGCAAAAAAGAAAAAAAGCTGGAAGTGGTGCTGTGGCTCAAGTGGTAGAGCACTAGCCTTAAGATGAAGAGCTGAGGGACAGCTCCCAGGCCCAGAATTCAGGCCCCATGACCGGACCCAAAAAAAAAAAAAAAAAAAAAGAAAAAAAAAAAAAAAAACTCGTTTCCATTTCCTGGAATTCATTTTGATAAATAGTATTTTGTATGATCAGATGCACATAAGCTCTCACTGTATGTGAATGCCTAGAGACCTGTCTCAGTGTATTTTAGATCTAGCTTCTGCATATGAGAGAAAATATGCACCATGTGTTTCTCTGAGCTTGGCTAACTCACTTAACATGACATATTATTTTTCTTTCTAATGAATGAGTAAAATTCTATTGTCTATAGGTATTGCATTGTTCTTGATCCATTCATGTATTGTAGGGAATCTGGGCTGTTTCCACAACTTGGCTATTGTGAATAGTGCAGCAATGAACATGGGTGTGCAAGTGCCTTTATGGTATCATGGTATGATGTGCTAGGTAGATGCCCAGGAAGTGGTATGGCTGGGTCATAAGGAAGATCTACATTTAAGTTTTTTTGTTTTTGTTTTCCAAACCTGGGGCTTGAATTCAGGGCCTGAGCACTGTCCTTGAGCTTCTTTTGCTCAAGGCTGGTGCTCTACCACCTGAGCCACAGTTTTCTCAGAATAGTTTATTGGAGATAAGAGTCTCATGGACTATCATGCCTATGCTAGCTTTGAACTACAATTCTCAGATCTCAGCCTCCTGTGTAACTAGGATTACAGGAGTGATCCACTAGTACCCAGTCTATGTTTAGTTTTTTTGAGGAACCTCCAGACTGATGTGTGGTTGTACTAGTTTACATTCCCACCATCAGCCTAGCACATTTTTTCTTTTTCTTTTTCTTTTCTTTTTAGTTTTTTGTTGGTCTTAGGGCTTGAACTCCAGTCCTGGGCACTATCCCTGAGTCTTTTACTCAAGGTTAGCCACAATCCTCAGATTTCAGCCTCCTGAGTAGCTAGGAATTACACGCATGAGCTCCTAGCTTTCTCCGGCTTTAAGTTAATTAGTGGCAGCCAAAATAGTTTAAGTACCTGCTACAAACATACTTTCAACAGACTGAAAGTGTGGAGAGCCATAGCTTTGGTCTTTCAATTTTGAGTACTATTGAGATTGCCTGTAAGACATTCCGACCCCTAGCTCCATTCTACAGGAAATTTAATTATATTTTAAGGTACCTTTCATCTTCCCCTTACTCATAGATAACTACTATCTATCAGGATGACTACTAAATGCTTATTTTATTTTTGCTGATTCTTCCTTCTAGAAATGGCAGTTCACTTTTAGAGATATTTTATAGAAGTATAAAAGATGACCTCTATTTTCTACTAAAATTTACCACAATTTTTTTGTTTTGGTCGGTCATGGGGCTTGAACTCTGGGCCTGGACACTGTCCCTGTGCTCTTCAGCTCAAGGCTAGCGTTCTACCGCTTGAGCCACAGCGCCACTTCTTATTTTCTACTAAAATTTAAACAATCAACATTTACTGAGCTTTTCCACAAATGAGACACTATCCCAAAATAATGTGAGCTTCAATGATATTAAGTATGTAATATTTGCCCTACTTTGTAGATGTGAGAAGTATAATTGAACAATTCATCCAAGGTAGCATAAGGGGTGGGGGACATGATGGAAGTTAGCCCAGAAGTGAGATCTTCATCTACCTCATAGCCACTCAACTGAAAGGGGTGGAGGGAAATAAAAGATTGGGCTCCCAATCTCCTAGGTCAAGAAGCAAAGCCCACACAAATGTTCAAAAAGATGTCTGTGGTCTCAGGCCATTTGATTGCTAGATTTAAGTAGAGGAAGGAGAAGACAGCTCAAACCCCTTAAAGCTTACTAGCCAAAAAAAAAAAAAAATCTTGTTATACGACCAGATGTGATATCTCCCACCTGTAATCCCAGCTACTCAGGAGGTGGGGGATGGTGGGGGGGGAGGGTGGGAAGGTCTCTGTTTGAGATCAACCGGGACAAAAAGTTACTGAGATACCATCTCAATCAAAAAGTCAGGCATGGTATGTTTCACATAGTAACCCCAGCTAGGTGGTGTTAGTGTCCATCCTGGCCATCCCCAGGGGACTATGCAGAGGCAGGCACGCACAGGAGCAGAAGGTTTATAAGGCCCAGGGCCTCATGCATTGCAAGACAAGCGCTCTACCACTGAGCCACCTTCCCAGCCCCTAACTTCATCCTTTTGTTGTTGTTGTTGTCGTTGGTTGTGGGACTTGAACACAAGGCCTGGGCTCTGTCCCTGAGCTTTTTCACTTAAGGCTAGCACTCTATCACAGAACCATTTCCAGCTCTTTCTGTTTAGGGCTTCATGAATGCCAGGCAAGCACTCATACCACTAAGTCACATTCCCAGCTCCCACTTTTTTTCTAATATAAAAACTGACAGCTCCCATCTATATTCTTAGCTACCCACTAGGCTGAGTTCTGGGGCTCAGGTTTCAAAGTTAGACCAGTTACCTCCAATTAACCAGCAAAAAGCCAGAAGTGGACGTGTGGCTCAAGTGGTAGAACCTCAAATGGGAAAGAAGTAAGCCCAAGGAAAGTGTAAGGCTCTGAATTAACACACAGGCACACACACACACACACACACACACACACAAATTACAAGGAGATATCTTTAGAGATACTCTTTGAAGGAGATAGAGGGAAATAAATGAGTAACTGGGGGGTACACAAAGATAAGCCTGATTTCGATAGGGTTGGGAGAGAAGACTTCACTGAAATCAGGTGACACTTGATTGGAACATGAGGAGCTGCAGAGAGGAAATCAGCATGGAGAGTGCCCCCTGAAGGTGTGTCAGCAGAGGAGGGCCTTGGTTAGTTGGAGGATGAAGAAGTCAGCCTTTTCAGCACAAGTATGAGTTTGGATTTTATTCTAATGCATCTCTGATGCACTGAAGAGTATAAAGAAGGAGAGAAGGAGACAAGGTTGTAGAGGTCCTTTGGTTTTTGTTTTTGTGTTTATTTGTTTTTTTCAGTCCTGGGCCTTGAATTCTGAGTCTGGACACTGTTCCTAAACTCCCTTTGCTCAAGGCTAACATTTTACCACCAGAACTGTAGTTCCACTTCCAGCCTTTCCTGTGATTAATCAGAGGTAAGAGTTTTACCGAGATAAGAGACTTTCTGGCCTGGCTTTGAACTGTGATTCTCAGATCTCAGCCTCTAGAGTAACTAGGATTATAGGCGTCAGCCACCAGTGCCTGGCTGGTGGAGCTTGAATTCAGGACCTGGGCACTGTCCCTGAGCTTCTTTGTGCTCATGGTTAATTTTCCACTACTTGAGCCACAGTGCTACTTCTGGCTTTTTTCTTTTCTTTTTTTTTTGAGTAGTTTATTAGAGGTAAGTGTCTCAAGGACTTGCTTGCCCAAGCTAGCTTTGAACCACGATCCTCAGATCTCAATCTCCAGAGGAGCTAGGATTACATGTGTGTGCCACTGGCACCCAGCTGGGAAATGTTTTCTTTGTGTGGGGGGGGGAGGGGAGGAGGTGTCTTGGAGCTTGAACTCTGGGCCTGGGAGCTGTCCCTCAGCTCTTTAGCTCAAGGCAAGTGCTCTACCACTTAAGCCATGGTACCACTTCTGGTTTTCTGGTGGTTCACTGGAGGTAAGAGTCTAATGGACTTTCCTGCCAGGGATGGCTTTAACCCATGATACTCAGATCTCAGCCTCCTGAATAGCTAGGATTACAGGCGTGAACCACCGGCACCTGGCACAGTATATTTTATTTTCTACTAGTGTTGATATTGTTTCCAAAGATGGCTTCAACCACCCATCCCAGCCCAAGTCCAGATTTTCAAATATGGTTTTGCACTCCTCCTCTCTATATCCTCTCCTCTTAAACCAAGGAAGGTCTTATTATTTGCTTTAACCAATACACAGTGATAGAAATGACAAGAATACCTTTTGTGATTGGGTCATAAAGGTATTCTAGCTGCTTCAGCAAGCAAGCATAGTGAACATGAGATCTTGAGTTCAATCTCTGGTACTTTGGTTATTTCTGATTTCCAGATAAGACAATTCAACTTAGTTTGGGCCAGTGGTCAATTTCTGCCCTTACCCCTGCCATGCTTTACATATATCACAACGCAACACTCCTTCAGAGTATTAATCTCAATTGTAATCTAACATTTGATTGAGAGTCATACTCAGCATTAGACTCTAGGTCAGCTGTCTATGCTTACTCTTTTACCCTCCCTGCCTAGCACAGTGGTCAAGTGGTAGAAGTGGTAGAAGTCTAAGGAGCCCATTTTCACTGTGTGATAGCATGTTGGTGGCTGAATGAATGATCCAATCCACTGCAGCTGGGAGGCACAGCTGCGTGCCCCATGTGAGGAAGGTCACAAGGCTTCCTGTGGATTCTGCGTGACCTCATCCATCTTCTCATTGTGGTTTCCCAGCTGAAGCAGGAGCAACTATTGGGTATGTAGGTCTCATGGCAGAGTACAAAAACTCAAGAGTTGGAAGGAAACACTAAAGTTCATAAATATTTAAATTTTCTGTTCTAACATGGCCCTGACCAAGCCAAGCCAATACAAGCTCAGAAACAATGGAGCAGAGTTTACACCACATATAGAAAACTATGGTAAAGAAAGGCTGAAACAAATAGTTGTGGGCTTTTTAGGTTTTCTTTTTGTTTTGTGGGCCAGTACTGGGGCTTGAACTCAGGACCTGAGTGTTATCCCTTCGCTTTTTCACTCAAAGGCTCTGCCCCTTGAGCCACAGCTCTACTTCTAGTTCTTAGGTGGTTAATTGGACTTTTCTGCTCAGGCTGATTTCAAATCTTGATTCTCAGATCTCAGCCTCGAGAGTAGCTAGAATTACAGTCATGAGCCACCAGTGCCTGGCCATGGAATATATAATTATGAATATAAGTCAGAATTGTGTAATTTACCATATAGATTCACTGTGATGTCAGTGATCCCCAGTTTTCCAGAGAGTCTAACAATCCAATTCTAAAATGTCTGAAGAGGAGCAAAGGGCTAAGAATCCTTGAGATCCTCATAAAAGTATATCAGAGTAGAATTTCCATGATCAGAAATGAAACTTTGAAATAAAACCATAGATTGTCAAAGAGAATCGTACCAGCTCAGAGACAGACAAATGGAACAAAACAGAGCCTGAAAACAGAAGGCCAAGTATATGGAAAGCCATATGGAAAGATAAGTCACAACATAAATAAGGCTTTCAAATGAAGTATGGACTTAAATATGAAAGACCAAAGTTTTTATTTTTATTTTTTTGGGTCCGGTCATAGGGCCTGGATGCTGCCCCTCAACTCTTCAGCTCAAGGCTAGCACTCTACCACTTGAGCCACAGCGCCACTTCTGGCTTTTTTTTTCCTGCTTATGTGGTACTGAGGAATTGAACCCAGGGCCTCATGCATGCAAGGCAAGCACTCTACCACTGGACCACCTTCCTA
>NW_012267248.1:16640257-16642984 GCF_000151885.1 Dipodomys ordii | reverse complement strand
CGCTGCGGGGCGCGCCGGGCTCCGCCACAGGTAACCACCCGGAGCGCGGCGGGGCAGCGCGGCTGGAGGCGGCTGGAGGCCCCGGGGGCCTCTGAGCCAGCGGGAGCGGTCCTCTCGTCTCCCCTCGCTCCCCACCCCGTGGCTGGCAGTCTCTGTGGCGCGGACGAGAAAGAAAGGTACTGTGCAGCCTCTCAGGGTCCCTCCGATCTCCAGAATCTGAGGACGGGCGCCCCCCCCCCCGCATACCTGTGATCCTGGGGAGGGGGAGACGCCCGGGCTGCGGGCGCTGCTCCCGAGCGCACCCCGATCGCTGACCGCTAGGAGGGGGAGACCCCGGTGGAACGCGATGTCCGGGTCCTGCGGCCTCCCGGAAAGCCCGGGCGGAGGGTGTCTCCCCCGGGAGCTTCCTTTTTGGCTTTGCCTCGGCTGCTTTTCTAGAACGTGGAACTTTGGGCAGGGGGTGGGGTGGGCGTTTAGAGAACTTTCTCTCTTTTTGTTGGTCCCCCTCCCCTTTCTCCGGGAGCTCGTGGAGTTAGACGATCTCTCCCCGCCCGCCGTGGCTGGCGGCGATCTGCGGGCGGAAAGGAGGTCCCCTCCTGTCGCGCGTCGCTCCCCGGGTCTGCGGGCCGGGCGGGGGTGACTGGGAGGGGGGGGACCCGGCCCCCACCCCCAAGCCTTGGAGGACAGCAAAATGGGATGCTGGCGCGCTGGAGCCCTGCTCGGTGGGGGCAAAGCGTTGGCGAGTGGCATCTCCTGGGGCCGAGGACGGGAGCCTGTTGTCTGGTTTGGGCTCAGACGGGAGCTTACTGACACTTGTCTTGGGGATTTGAGTGTGGCGCTTCCGGTAGATTTGTGGGGCTGGCGGAGAAAGAAAGAATTATTTGTGATCCAAGAGGGATTTGAATTTCGTAAAGCTAGTCAATAATCTTTTCCTTTTGGTGTAGTGAGAGTGCTCACGTGGAGGCGCGGGGTGGGAGGTGGGGTGGGGGTAGAGTGGAGGGGTTGTGGTGTTTGTTATGCTGAGTGTCTTGGAGTATCCTCTATCAAGGCCCCAACCTCCTAGGAACCAGGATCGAGGAGTTTATGTTGACTTCCCCTTGCTTTTCAAGATACATGCTATCTTACATATAGAACTTGGTGGAAGGGAAATTTCCAAGCAAGCATTTCCACAATCACCTGGAGCATTCTGAAGTTAAAAGCAGGATTTTAAGAGTATCCACAACAACAACAAGCTTGACATCTGGAAAGTTGCTGGGATCATCGACCTCTTCTCTCCAAGGCCCCTCTTCCAAATTTCCCCTTGGCTCAGAGTCTCGGGAGAGTTCCGTCTCTGCTGGAGAGGCCCTGTATCGCCCAGCATAGCCGGAGGCTGTAATTTTGAAAGCTTTATTTGAGCCCTTAAGTATTAGAAAAACAAAGCTGGTTGCTGGCTGTTCATGCTTGTAATTTTAGCTACTAAGGAGGCTGAGATCTGAGGATCAGGATTCCATGGCTGGAAAGCTCCTGACCGTCTTATCTCCAATTAACCACCAAAAAGCCTGATGTGGAGCTGTAACTCAAGTGGTAGAGCACCAGTCTTGAATAAAAAAGCTTAGGGACAGCACTCAGGCCCTGATTCAAGCCCTAGAATAGGCCCCCCCCAAAAAAAAGAGTTGGAAAACAATAATTGGTGCACATGTACTTTAGAAATTTGTTGTTGTTTTAGGACAAATCATCCAAAGGGCATTGTATGGGACTTAAAGGATTAAACTGACCGAGACTGACCTTTACAAAGGGGTTTTAACCCAAATTCTTCTTCTCCTGGTTATGTTTGTGTGATGGTCTTTCGTTTCAAGTCATTTCTTCAGGATCATATAACTCTCTTCTGTGAGTCTTTCAAAAGTCTATGGCTTCAAGAACCCTCAATGTCTAAGTAATTTTTTCCCCAGTACCTACAGGTTAAAGTAGTCAATAATAGGTAGGTACAAACAACTAGTATTTACATGACATTCAAAAAAATAATGCACATAATAACAGAAAGATATTTCAGGTCATTTCCAAATCTGTACAGTTACTAACAGGATGTGTGTGTGTGTGTGTGTGTGTGTGTGTGTTGTCTGTACTGCTCCTCAGCTCTGAGCAGTCTGGACACCGCCACTCTCATTTCCTGTTCCAATGAGTTTTTCCACAGGACTTACTATTTGTCACCAGCAAGGGCTGAAGTCCCAGCTTTGTAACATTGTGTTGTTATCCATAGGACAGGAGGGGACATTCCCTTCAGTGGGTTCAGCCCTTGAACCTGGCCAGTATAGTTTCCACCAAAATAATCAAGCATCAGGGCACTGGTAATTGATACCTGTAATCGTAGCTACTTGGGAGGCTGAGATCAGAGGACTGCAATTTGAAGCCAGCTTGGGCTGGCTGATTCTTATCTCCAGTTAACCACAAAAAAAGCCCAGGGGCTGGGAAGGTGGCTCAGTGGTAGAGCGCTTGCCTTGCATGCATGAGGCCCTGGGTTCGATTCCTCAGCACCACATAAGCAGAAAGAAAAAAGCCGGAAGTGCGCTGTGGCGCAAGTGGTAGAGCACTAGCCTTGAGCTGAAGAGCTGAGGGACAGCGCCCAGGCCCAGAGTCCAGGCCCCACAACCGACACAAAAAAAAAGAAAAAAAGAAAAGAAAGAAAAAGAAAAATAAAGACTAAAGTACTGTTTGTTTGTTTGTGTTTGTCAGTCATGGGCTTGAACTCTG
>NW_012267248.1:16637769-16640087 GCF_000151885.1 Dipodomys ordii | reverse complement strand
ATGTTATCAGACATCCTAAATTGACTCTGCAAATTTGTTACAGTTGAAAAATACATACCCAGTGAAGGAGTCCAAAATGGTACTGTGTATAGACGACCTGGTGCCAGGTGAAATATGCTAATTGATTGCACACACAAAACCTCACGGTTTTGCTTCTATGTAGCACAGTACTTAAAGTGGGTAAATATAAAGACAGTAGATGGTATTTACTAGGGATATGGACACAATTGGGGAGTTCTTGCACTATAAAATATAAAATTCAATATAGAATTCAATATAAAATTTCAATATAAAATTTAAAAGAGTGAAAACAAATCTGTGAGTGATGCCTCTTTCCAGGTTTGTAGCAAGGTCCTGAGGCTAGGGATAGTAGAGCATGGCCACAGGGTCTGGAAGTGACATCACTTCTACCCATCTTCTCCTCATCCTAAGTCAAGGAGAAAGAGATGCTGGAAATAGGACCGTTCTCTCTTGGAGGGAAGTATCTATGTCATTCCCTAGTGTGTTCGTGTACAAAGCTGAGGGTCAGCTATGAAATCTCCCACTAGCAAAGGAGATCTGAACTAGGGTTCATCTGTGGGCTACATAGGCTCTAAGAAGCCTGGCGCTGGTGGCTCATGCCTGTAATCCTAGCTACTCAAGAGGCTGAGATCTGAGGATTGGGGTTCAAAGCCAGCCCGGGCAGGAAAGTTCGTGAGACTCTTATCTCCAATAAACCGCTAGAAAACCGGAAGTGGTGCTGTGGCTCAAGTGGTAGAGTGCTTGCCTTGAGCTGAAGAGCTGAAGGACAGCGCCCAGAGTTCAAGCCCGATGACTGACAAAAAAAAAAAAAGCAAAAAACATAGGCTCTAAGAGCTCCCTGAAATGTTTGCAAGTATTCAAGTGCTCTTCTGTATCTCTGAGGGAAGGAAGCTCCATCTGTTTCCTCAGATTCTCAAAAGATTCTTTGAACTCAAATTTGAAAAAGTTTGTAAGCTCTATAAGAAAGCAGTTGTTTGTAGAGCACTGCTCCCCCTGTAATATGTTCCTTCGCTTGTGTGTTTTGACTCCTTTCTCTTCATTCTTGACCCCTTTTCTACTCAAGCTGGAATAAGGCTAGTGCTCTACCACTTGAGCCATAGCACTACTTCCTCATGTTTGAATAAGATGATGACTTTTCCTCCCAAGCTTCTGGTTATGAAAACTCTGGGCTCCCTTTTCAAGGGCCAGAAGCCCACAGGAGTTGTTTTAGACTCCCGCATTATGCCATTGTGGTACCCATGGGCCTATGCAGGGCTGTGGCTCACAACTGCCCTATTTCTGCCTATGCCTTCTTCTGGCCCCCGAAAAATAGAAACTAAATAATAATTTGTACATGAGGTACACACGTATGGAAAATTACATGAACATAGTAACAAAAATGGTAACTTTTCTCATCCATACAATTCTTCCATATTTGCATTCCTCCTAGAAACCCTTTAGGAAATTCTAATTTAACTCTTTCATTAACACACGTTCATTTTGTTGAGGAAAGCTACTTGCTCTAACAAACATTCACAAATCTCAGTGGCTTAGTCCAGGGGAGGTTTATTATTTGAAACCAAATCATCTGTCCCAAGTTGGGCAGGCTCTCGTGGGTAGTTCTTCATGTCACGGATGTGATCACATGACCAAGATTCCTTCCCCTTTGAGATGCCACCATCTTCCATGTGTAGCCTCCAATGTCATTATAAGGGGGCAGGAAGTATGGCAGTGACATCCCATGTTGACAGACTCTGCCAAAATGTGAAACACATCATTTCCACTGTTCCATTGGCACCAGCCCAATTTTAAGGCAATCAGTCAATATAGTACCTAGCAGGCAGCTGTTTTGAGTAAAATCTACATTGGAAGCAGAACAGAACTCCTTAGTGGATAAATAGCCATATTTTATCCAAATAGGCTAGTATTACCAACAATTGAGAGGCTGAAGTAGAAGGATTGGGAGTTAGAGACCGGCCTGGACTACATAGTTCCAAGGCTATCCTGAGAGACACCCTATCTCAAAACCCAGAACCAGCTAGGTGCTGGTGGCTCATGCCTGTAGCTACTCAGGAGACTGAAATAGTGAGGATCACAGTTTGAAGCCAGCCCAAAACTACCCAAAAAAGCCAGAAGTAGAGCTGTGGCTCAAGTGGTATAGTGCTAGGCTTGAGCACAAAAGCTCAGGGACAGTGCCCAGGCTTGTCATCAAAACAAAACAAGAAGGGGAAACAAAGGAGGAGGCTACAATGCTTGATAAGAAATGTACTCATTATCTTGCCCATGTAATTGTAACCCCTCTGTACAGTATTTTCACA
>NW_012267248.1:16626301-16637564 GCF_000151885.1 Dipodomys ordii | reverse complement strand
AATACAGAATACCATCAGTATAAAGTTTAAAACATAAAACAAAACTTATTAGGGGGGTGGGGGGAGGATGGGAAGGGATGGGAAGGGGAAACAAAGGAGGCTACAATGCTTGATAAGAAATGTACTCATTATCTTGCCCATGTAATTGTAACCCCTCTGTACAGTATTTTCACAATTAAAAAAAAACAAAACAAAATAAAATCTACAAAACAATGTCAAAAAACCAAAGCAAAATAGAGCAAAAAAAAACCCCAACAACAACAAAACAAAACAAAACAAAAACAAATAAGCTAACAACACACACAGATTTGAATCTCATGAACTTTCCTGTCAGAGCTTCCTTTGAACTGTGAACCATAATCCTTTGATTTTTGCCTCTTGAGTAGCTAGGATTATAGGCATGAGCCATTGGTGCCCAGCCAAAGCTAGTTTTCTTACTGGTCAATTAAGTGTAACTGCCTTCATAGAATTTATTTCTCACTTACCAAACACACATATACACACTCACACTATGTTTCTTCATGGGTAAGGAGTGTGAATGAGACCATTATACAGGAAATAATTGTTTCTTAATCCTAAATGTGCAAGAAAAACCTGAGATTAATCCATATAGTTTCTAACATTTGTTAGGAAACAAAGCATATTTAACTTACTCAGTCATACAACTAGTTAGAGAATTGTACAGCTGAAAAAGATGGAAGGAGACTCTAGCCAAGGAAGATTAAGTGGAGGACAAGAATATGCATGTCCTAAAGGCTTCATGAATGTTATCACAAGAGTTTAAAATGACTTTAAGCTACTGGCACCAGAGTAGTATGAGACATTTTTCTCCTTCAAAACAAAAATTCTTACTGTGGAATGTGTTTCATAATCACAGAATATACAAGTTATTTACATATTTGCTCTTATGGCAAACTAATGTTGAAAAATTTGGACCATTTATCCCATTTTCTTTAACTAAATTTAGGCTATTTAGCTACATCCAGTATCTGATAGCTCTAAATGGGCAGACTGAGGGAGTAACAAAGAAAAGATCACAGACTGGGCTCTGATGGCTCATGCCTGTAATCCTAGCTACTCAGGAAGCTGAGATCTAAGGATGCTGGTTCAAAGCTAGCTCAGACAGGAAAGTCCCTAAGACTGTTATCTTCAATTAACTAGCCAAAAGCCAAAAGTAGAGCTGTAGTTCAAGTTCTAGAGTGCAAACCTTGAGTGAAAAGCTAAGGAATAGCACCCAGGCCCTGAGTTCAAGCTCCAGCACTGGTGTGAAAAAAAAAAAAGATCATATAGAAGATCCTAACACCCAGAAGAAATTTTGTCATGTATACTGTTTTTTGTTTGTTGTTTGTTTTTTCTTTTGGTTGTTATGCCAAGGTCGCAGGACCCCCACCAAGAAGACCACTGAGAGTCAGACTCTACAGCTGTTTTATTTAAATGGGCTGCAGTTCGGGACTGCAGCTTGGGGCCTTGTCCTACCCTCCCACACAGTGGAGCCCAGGAGGAGAGCCCCAAGCTAAGGATTTGCAGGTCTTATAAAGGCACACAACCAGGTGGTTTAGCACCACGTGTTGCTCTGCTCTGAAACAAGCAACAAATGGTCACTGCCTCAAGTACTCTAACCTTTCAGGTTGGTCATGGAGCCTGAGCTCTAGGCCTGGGCACTGGCCCTCAGCTCTTCAGCTCAAGGCTAGTGCTCTACCACTTGAGCCACAATACCACTTCTGGCTTTTTCTGCTTATATGGTGCTGAGGAATTGAACCCAGGGCCTCATTTATGCCAGGCAAGCACTCTACCACTGAGCCACCTTCCCAGCCCCAATGTACACTCTACTTAATCCGTTAATAGCAGCGATTTGGGTTGTTCTACCAAAGAAAAAGGCTCAAATAATTAACATTTAACTTTGTTTGTTTGTTTTTTTGAAATGGGAGCTTGCTATGCTCAGGTTGGCCTAAAACACCGGGACTCAAGCTTCAGTCTTTCAAGTATCTGGGACTATAAGCACTTATCATTGTTCCTGGTTAATTTGCCATCTTTTAAATGCTGTTGTTTTTGCCAAGCACTACTGGCTTATGCCTGTAATCCTAGCTACTCAAGAAGCTGAGACCTGAGAGGAACACTGTTCAAAGCTAACCCAGGCAGGAAAGTCTGTGAGAGTCTTAGCTCCAATTAACTACCACCAAACTGGAAGAGCTGTGGCTCAAATGGTAGAGTCATAGCCTTGAGCACAAAAGCTCAGAGATAGTGCCCAGGCCCTGAGTTCAAGCCCCACAACTGACCAAATAAAAAACAATCCTGATTTTTTTTTTTGTGGTAGGGTGGTAGGGCTTGAACCCTGGACCTGTGTGGTGTCCCTCAGCTCTTCAGCTCAGGACTAGCACTCTACCACTAGTGCCACATCCCTACTTCTGGTTTTCTGGTGGTTTATTGGAGATGAGTCTCATGGACTTTCCTGCCTGGGCTAGCTTTGAACCGCCATGCTCAGATATCAGCCTCCTGAGTAGCTTGGATTACAGTTGTGAGTCATCCATGCCTGGCCATCCTGATTTTTTTTTTTTTTTAGTATAGAGTCATTTTTATGGTTCCCATGTATATGCAGAGAAATAAAAAATAAGTTTTTAGCCAGGTGCAAGTGGCTCATGCCTATAGTCCTAGCTATTCAGGAAGCTGAGATCTGCAGATCGAGTTTCAAAGCCACCTTAGACAGGAAAATCTGTGAGACTCTTACTTCACTCACCAAAATGCTTGAGCCAGTACTCAGGTAGTAGAGTACTAGTCTTGAGCACAAAAGCTCAAGGACAGCACCCAGGCCTTGAGTTCAAGGGACTGGCACCAAAATAAATACATAAAATAAAATAAAATGAATTTCCCTCCACTCCGAGATCTCAGCAGAGAACACTGTAACAAAAGATAGCATTTGTAATCTCAGCTACTCAGGAGGCAGAGGTAGGAGGACCATGGCCAGATGCTGCCTTTGCTCAAGTAAAAAAGGCTAAGGGGTGTGGCTCAAGTGATAGAGCACTTGTCTAGCAAGTGCAAGGCCCTAGAACCATCTTCCCATTTCCTAAAAAGATACAAATTAACAAGAGAAAATGAAGTTTGTTTACATATATATATATATATATTTCAAATATACATGGAAGAAAATTTAGGGAAAGAGTAACTCATAAAAGACTCAAGTTCCTATAGTATCTTTTTTTTTTTTTTGTCAGTCATGGGGCTTGAACTCTGGGCTTGGGCGCTGTCCCTGTGCTCTTCAGCTCAGTGTTAGAGCTTTACCACTTGAGCTACAGCTCCACTTCCCATTTTTTAGGTGCTTAATTGGAGATAAGAGTCTCATGAACTTTCCTGCTTGGGTTGGCTTTGAACCACACTCCTCAGATCTCAGCCTTCTGAGTAGCTAAGATTACAGGAGTGAGCCACTGGTGCCTGGCTAGGACTGGATCTTTAGAGGCTATAAGTTGTTAGAAGGCAAATATATAGAAAATAATGGTAGATAAAAATGAATTAGGGCTGGGAATATGGCTTAGTGGTAGAGTGCTTGCCTAGCATGCATGAAGCTTTGGGCTTGATTCCTCAGTACCACATAAATAGAAAAAGGCAGAAGAGACTCTGTGACTCAAGTGGTAGGGTGCTTGCCTTGAGCAAAAGAAGCTCAGGGGACAGTACCCAGACCCCAAGGTCAGCTCCAGGACTGGCAAAAGAAAAGACTAGTTAATACGGTTTATTATTCTCTAGGCTGCTAAGAATCTAACTTGAATGTCTTTCCTCGTAGAAAGGGCAGGAGAGACAGGTCAACTCAGTGCATAAATTTATATCCTGCTTTTAGGAAGTGAAGGAGGGTAAGTGGGAGGCTGAGACCTTTTCTTGCTTTCAGATCCAAATAATCCTTATGCTAAAGTGGCATATTTTGGGATGGCAGAATCTATTACATTTTGTTGGCATATGCTAGATCAGTGGGCTGGGGATGTAGCTTTGTAGTAGAGCATTTGCCTGATGAGGCTCTGAGTTTGATGGGAGATAGGGAGATGTAGTAGATCAAAGGTCAGCGAATTATAGCCATGAACCAAATCCAGCTCATTGCCTCTTTTTGTTAATAAAGTTTTATTGGAACACAGTCGTTCATTCCTTAATATGTTATCTATGGCTACTTTTACAATTTTTATTTTGTAGCATTGGAGTTTGAACCAAGGACCTGTGCCATGCTTGGAAAGCACTTTGTTACTGAGCGATGTTCCTGCTCCCAGCCCTAAAATTCCTTAAGACTACAATGAGCAGGTGCAGACTGAGATTTGAGAATCATGGCTTGAAGCCAGCCCAGGCAGGGAAGTCTATGAGACTCTCATCTCCAGTTAACCAGCAAAAGCCAAAGGAAGAGCTGTGGCTCAATTGGTAGAGTGCTAGCATTGAGCAAAAAAGCTAAGGGGTAGTAGCCAGGTCATGAGTTCAAGCCCCTGTACCCTTACACAAAAGAAAATCAAAAGACTGCAATGACAGACTTAAGTAATTGAAGTACAGGTGACATGGCACATAAACCTACAAGTATTTGTTTTGTTTTCTAAAAAGACATACATAGTAAAGCTAAGACTTACTAAAGACTTAATAAGACATTATATATATATGTATATATATATATATATATATATATACTTTAGATCATTGCTTTTCAAACTTGTCAGTACATTAAGCAGCATTCTAGGAGTTTATTAAAATTCAAGGACTCCCAGCCTCACCCTCTGGATTGTGATTCCATGGGTCTGGGAGGGGCACACTCTGTAAATACCAGCTTCTCAGGCCAGTGGCCTGTAGTCCACAATTACATTACTCAGACCCTGTGGCAACTTGTCTTTTCTGTCCTAAAAATAGTTTGTCTGGCAGCTCTCAATAGTTACCTTCCTGTCTCAACCAGCATTGCCACCTGCCTCCCTGGCAGGGGACTTGGGAGCCAATGGGGAGCCCAGTGGGTTTATCCCATAAATCAGATCATTCAAGGCCTGAGCTCACCTGGAGAGACTTAACTACTTTGCTTCCAAATGTAGTTAATGATAAGAAAGTTGCCAGTGGGGTTTTAGCAAATGTGCTTGGTTTATCTGAGCTCAGTATACTTTTAAATTAAAAAGAATTTTTGTGTGCACTGGTATTGGGGTTTGAACTCTGGGCCTGGGTGCTGTCCCTCATAGCTTTGTTCCTCATAGCTTTGCATGTTCTCTGCTTCCTCTCTTCCCTCCTTTCCTTTTTTTTTTTTTCTTTCTATGATTCACTAGAGTTAACTAGTAAGAGTCCCACAGACTTTTCTGCCCAGGCTAGGTTTGAACTGTCGTCTTTAGATCTCAGCCTCCTGAGTAGGTAGGATTATAATTGCAAGCCATCAATGCCCAGATTTCCTTGATTTAGGGCTATAGTTCTAATTTTAGCATTACTTTGAGAAACAAGAAGTATACTGGAGTTGATATATTTCAGAATACTTCCAGTTAACAACTGAAAAGCTAGAAATGGACCTGTGGTTTAAATAGTAGAGCTCTAATCTTGAGCAAAAGCTTAGGACAGCACTCCAGGAGGTGAGTTCAAGCCCTAGGAGTTAGAACAAAAGAATCTAAGTTCTGATCTTTCCAGGCACATCAGGAAAGGAGGCCTGCTTCATTTTCTGTAGTGTCTTTAATCTTCAGAATGTGTTCACTTGGGTCACACAATACTCCATGAATCCTTGTCCTGAAGCTTTTGTTTTGGAACCGCTATAAAACCAGTGAAAGGAATTGGCGCTGTAGCTCAAGTGGTAGAGCGCTCGCCTTGAGCTGAAGAGCTGAGGGACAGCGCCCAGGCCCAGAGTTCAAGCCCCATGACCGACAAAAAAAAAAAAAAAAAAACAACCAGTGAAAATAGTAGTGCCGGTTGGGCTTTTGTACAATATGAAAAAAAATGGGGCCAAAGAAACCACCCCCAAAACAAAAAACTAAAGCATACAAACCTTAAGAAAGAATCAAAGGACCTCACACTTTTCAATGTCTTTCTTCTCACTATATATCTCTTAAAATCCTAAGCTGATAATTTTCTAAATTTTCCCTTTTGTAAAAAATCAGAAACCCTAACACTGTATTTACAATTTGCTGATGGTGTTAAATGTGATAGTGTTTTCATGTGTCTAAAAACAGAACATAAAATATTATATCGGATTTTGCCCCAGGACTTCAGTGCAATTTCTTACCCCTTCTCCTACCTTAATGTTAGGGACAGTTACTTTAAGAGCAAGAGAATAAATCTTTAGAGACATACAGTGTATGCTCGAATTCACTAGCCAACAAAAGTGGATGGAAGTCCAGTATTCCAGTTATGTAAGATGTGTTTATTATTAGTGTTAATGAAAAATGGGATCAGAGTGAAAACTATCCCCAAATCAAAGCAAATTGAAGCCATGTCATACTGGATGGATTTTGTATTAAAGATGAAAAAGCAGGTCCAGTACCAGTTGTTCATGCCTATAATCCTGGCTACTCAGGAGGCTGAGATCTGATGATCTTGGTTTGAAGCCAGTGGTGCAGACAAATGGTGCAGACAAATCTGAGACTTTTATCTGCAGTTAACTAGAAGAAGAAAGCCACCACCCTTGAACAAAAGCCAAGCAAGAGTGCAAGGTCCTGAGGTCAAGCTCCAGTTCCTGTACATACAGACACATTCATACATACAGACAGACAGAAAGAAAGATAGACAGACACACACACACACAGTGCAAAATCAGAGGCTATTAGGTATCAAGTATGGGAGCAAGTGCTATATCATTCTAAATCTAGAAGGAAACACCAGGCACTGAGTGTAAGCATTTTAGATACCCTAAGTCCATAGCACAGGTTCCTGAGCTCAATAGCATGTATGACAATGTCAAGATTGAATATGGTTGCGCTGGCACTAGGTATGAAGGCAAGCTGTGTTGCTGTTCTCTATAAACCTGTTCTCTCCTGCCACCTGAAAAATAGTTTTAAAAAATTGGTCTTGGCTGAGTGCCGGTGGCTCACACCTGTAATCCTAGCTACTCCAGAGGCTGAGATCTGAGGATCACGGTTCAAGCCAGCCCATGTAGGGAAGTCTGAGAGATTCTTTTTTTTTTTTTTTTTGTCGGTCGTGGGGCTTGAACTCTGGGCCTGGGCGCTGTCCCTCAGCTCTTCAGCTCAAGGTGAGCACTCTACCACTTGAGCTACAGCGCCACTTCCGGTTTTCTGGTGGTTTATTGGAGATGGGAGTCTCACAGTCTTTCCTGCCCGGGCTGGCTTTGAACCGCGATCCTCAGATCTCAGCCTCCTGAGTAGCTAGGATTACAGGCGTGAGCCACCAGCGCCCGGCGTCTGAGAGATTCTTATCTCCAATAAACCATCTGAATACCAGAACTGGTGCTGTGGCTCATGTGGTAGCGTGCTCACCTTGAGCTGAAGAGCTCAGGAACAGTGCCCAGGCCAAGAGATCAAGCCTCATGACAAAAATAAAAAAAAAAATTGTTCTTGAGGCCGAACTTGCTTTCATCCTGCTTATTTATGTTAATTTTTTTCCCTTTGTGGTTAGCATTAAATCATGTGTCTGAAAACCCCAGTTCTCCACCTTCCAAACCTGGCTGAATGCCCTCACCTGGAGGTGGACAATGAAAATGCCCTTTAGAGCAAGTCTGTTTCATGAAAGGCTGGCAGACTATAGAGAGAGGAGAGCAGGCTTGGCTGCCAGCGGGCCCTGGGTTCTCATTTCATGTCTGAGGGCAGCCTTTGTGCCCTGTGCCAAGTACCTGTTCAACTTCTGGGCTTTTCTTTGTTTCTTAGAAAAGTGACCACTGCTCCACTGTTTCAGACTGGCCTTCATCAACCTCTCCCCTGCTCTCACAATCCTACTCACAAAGATGTTGTTTTTGCTTAACAAATTATCAAAAGCCAAATACTCCTTCTACCACTACCCTGCTCATGAGGTGGGGCTTTGCCAGTCTCTTAAGAAGGGCTTCTTAAGTTCTCTCAGAGTGCTAAGCCTCCCTGCCTCCAAAATTAACTGCAGACGGACTTGCGTTACATGGTAGTATAGTGCAAGGGTAAACTTGCTCTCATTCTGGGATCTAACCAAAACTGAATGAGCGTATGACTCAAGAGGTAAAATGCCTGCCCTGGAAACCTCAAAGCTTTGAGTTCAAAATCCTAGTTCTACGAGGCACTGGTGACTCTGTCATCCTAGCTATTCAGAAGGCTAAGAGCTGAGGATCGCAGTTCAAAGCCAGCCCAGGTAGTTAAGTTCATCAGACTTTCTCCTCTTTCCCCTTTTTTTTTTTTTTACTGGAGATGAGACTCATAGACTTTTCTGTTCTGACTGGCTTTGACCTTGATCCTCAGATCTTGGTTTCCTGAGTAGGTAGGATTACAGACGTGAGCCACCAGCACCCAACTTTCAAGCCTGGCCTCATTTTTTTTTCCAACAGGACTTGTTTTGTGCTCAGGCTAGCTGGAGTGAGATCCTGTTTCTGCTTCCAATTAGCTGGGATGATAGGCATGTGTTACACTGCTCTGTTAAGATGGAGTATTGCTAACTTTTGGCCCTGACTGGGTTGGAATTTTGATTCTCCCGATCTTAGCTTCCTGAATAGCTAGGATTCCAGGCACAAGCCACCAGTGCCTGGCTTCATATAATTCTATAACATAACATTTTTATCACATTGGAAATCTTACAGCTTATTTATTTCAGATAATAATCTTATTTGAAAACAAAAAAGACCAAACAAACCTTGAACTCATTTTTTTTTTTTGCATTTTTGAACTCGTTTTTGTACCTGGCTTGATAAATCTTTTTCATTAAAGGAGCTCATCTTGACTGGGGTCCTATCTTGGGAACACAGTTTTCAGTGCTGGGATTGGGACCCCGGACCTGTGCACTATGGGCAGGCGCTCCGCCACTGAGCTCCATCCACATCCCCTTTTCATTCAGTTTTGCAAACAAAAATAAGATAATGCACATTGTGTACTGGAAATGCAAGTCAGTCTGCCTAATTTATCAGTTAGGTGTGAAACCACAGCACTCCAATAATAGAGGGTTTTTTATTTGCCTTTAATATGGTCTGGGATAACAAGAATAACATAGTCCTTTATGAACTATAAGTGGGGTTAACAGTTATTGGTCTTTGAAGTTAAAAAGCTCTCATTGTTCTTTTATAAGATAATTTCATCATGAGCAGTGATAGCTATCTAGTAGTCTGAATTCCTGCTTCACTTGCAGCAACTTCCCTTCCTTTAACCTGATCAAGTGTCCAGTTTTAGAAAAACAGATGGCTGTAGCCTGTGTACTGCTCAGTAATATCTTTGCCTGTAATATACGGAAACTTTAATTCCTGTAACTTGATCATCCGGGCTTCCTTACAGAAACTTCAAGGGTGTTAGAGTGTTATCTACAAGCTTGTACATCTGTCCGGCTTTTGTTTGGAAGCCAGAGCAGAAATGTCACCTGATCCACAGGAAGAGATCTTGTGATCCTCACAGGAAGATATCATGTAATCCTCCTGTGTGATTATTGGTGCCATTCCATCATTCCTCAAGCACCTTTTGTTCTTTAATAATACCTTTAATAACACTAGCTGGGCTCTAGTGGCTCATGCCTCTTGGCTGCTTAGGAGGCTGAGACCCAAGGATCACAGTTTGAAGCCAGCTGGTACAAGAAAGTCTTTGAGACTCTCCAATTAGCCACTAAAAAACTGGAAGTGGAGCTGTGGTTCAAGTGATAGAGCATTAGCCTTGAGTGGACAAAGTTGATAAGATAGTGCCCATGACCTGAATTCAAGTCCTAGAACTGACAAAAACAAAGAAGCATAAACAAACATAGATTTCCAAGAACTCACTTTCATCTGAGGAACTTTAGTATCAATAGCTTTTAGAACTTTTTCTCTTCTTTTTTAAAATCTGAAAAAAAAGTATAGTATAGTGTTACATTTAATGTAGTCAAGAGATATGCCTGTGCTTTGTATGTATATGTGTGTGGGGGGGTGGGTACGTGTGCCAGTTCTGGGGCTTGAACTCAGGGCCTGGGCTCTGTCACTGAGCTTTAGAATTCTAGGCTAGTGCTCCACCACTTAAGTCATAGCTCTACTTCTATCTTTTATTTTTTTGCTGGTCATGGGGCCTGAACTCTGGGCCTGAGCACTGTTTCTCAGCTCTTCAGCTCAAGGTAAACGCTTTACCACTTGAGCCACAGTGCCACTTCCAGCGTTTTCTGTTTATGTGGTGCTGAGGAATCAAACCCACGGCCTCATGCATGCAAGGCAAGCACTCTACCACTAAGCCACCTTCCCAGCCCCTCCACTTATATCTTTCAATGGTTAATTGGAGATAAGAGTCTAATGGGCTTTCCTGCCCAGGCTGTCTTCCAACAACAATCCTTCAATCTCACTCTCCTGAGTAGCTAGGATTACAAGCATGAGCCACTTGCCCCAAGCTGAACTTGAATTTTGGAGGACAGATTCCCAGCTGTGGAAATACACAGTTTAAGACAGTGACCATTTAATTGTCCTTAAGAAAAGTTTTCCCCTGTGTACCCCTACCA
Source organism: Dipodomys ordii (assembly GCF_000151885.1). Classification (NCBI taxonomy): domain Eukaryota; kingdom Metazoa; phylum Chordata; class Mammalia; order Rodentia; family Heteromyidae; genus Dipodomys; species Dipodomys ordii. The sequence continues at coordinate 16,627,022 of NW_012267248.1, read as the reverse complement.
GCCTTCAGTGTACCCACCACTCATTTGTGGTATAGTCTGGGGCTTGTTTGTGGGGAGAAAGATAGATTGGGAGTTTACCAACCATTTCTAGGAAAGAGTTCTTAAATACTTCAAAATGAAGATATAATAAAAGTGAAAGTATAATTTATTAGAGTTATATTAAAATTATATTATATCTGTGTCTGACAGACACAGATACACATGCACACGAATACACACACACACACACACACACACACACACACACACACAAGATTTTCTGCCTAGAGTGTTGGTGTCCCAAATCCAGTACCTCGTCATGATCTTGCTTGGAGATGGGGTCTCTACAAATGCCATAAAGTTAAAATAGGGTCACTAGGGTAGGTCTTAGTCAAGTAGGCCTGGTGTCCTTATGAAAAGAGGAAGTTGGAAGACACAGAGGGAGATAAAGAGATAGATGATCTTTTATATGCCAAGGAGGGGCCTGGGATGGATGTTTCCAATGCAACTCTTAGATGGAGATCGCATCTGATGACATCCTTATTTCAGATTCTAGCACCCAGGCCCAGCAATAGCAAGAACAACAACAAAAATAAGAACAACAACAGGAGGAGAAAAAGAAGAGGAGGAGGAGGAGAAGGAGGAGGAGGAGGAGGAGGAAGAGGAAGACAACAACGACAGATCCCCTGTCTTAAATGCTTAGGTTCAATGGGAGGAGGAGGAGGAGGAGGAGGGGGAGGAG
>NW_012267248.1:16621772-16626186 GCF_000151885.1 Dipodomys ordii | reverse complement strand
GAGGGGGAGGGGGAGGAGAGATCCCCTGTCTTAAATGCTTAGGTTCAATGTGTGTATGGGACCCTGGGGCTGTGCTGAGCTGGGTGACACAGAGCACTGTGGGAGCCCACAGCTAGCTGAGGTCAGAGGTAATTTCCAGGTGAAGAACCACTTGAGGTGAGTTTCTCTTTTTTTCATTTTGGTCCTGGAGCTTGAACTTAGGACCTGGGCCCTGTCCCTGAGCCTGTGTTTAAAGCTGGTGCTCTATCTCTTGGTTTTCTGGTGATTAACTGCAGATAAGATTCTCACAGACTCCACTGCCAGGCAGGCTTTAAATCAGGATCCTTAGATCTCAGCCTCCTGGATAGCTAGGATTTCAGGCTCAATACACTGGTAGGTGCTCAGCTATTGAGCTGAGGCGGGTTTTACTTTTGTTTTTTGTGTTGTTGTTTTTGTTTTTGCTAGTCCTGGGGCTTGAACTCAGGGCCTGGGCACTGTCCCAGAGCTTCTTTAGCTCAAGGCTAGCACTCTACCACTTGAGCCACAGCATCACTTCCAGCTTTTTTTGTTTACGTGGTACTGAGGACTTGAACCGAGGACTTCATGCATGCTAGACAAGCACTCTACCACTAAGCCACATTCTCAATCCTCACACTGAGTTTTGAAGAACCAATAAGAGCAAAAACTACTTTCAAATAAATAAACATTTATTTATTTAAACTTATTTATTTTATTTTATTTTTGTGCCAGTATTGGGGCTTGAACCCAGAGACTCTGAGCTATTTTGCTCAAGGCTGGCCCTCTATCCCTTGAGCCACCAATTGTAGCTTTTTGGTAGTTCACTGAAGAGTCTCATAGGCATAACCTGCCTGGGCTGGCTTGGAACCTTGATTCTCATATCTCAGCTGCCTAAATAGTTATGATGTCAGTCAGGAGTCATCGGTGCCCAGCTTCAATTCTTTATTTTTATAAAGAGCTTTTTCTATCATTTTGGATATTTGTGTAGGACAGAATCTAAGTGATGTGCTGCTGAGTCAGTAGGAAGCCAGAAGCATCATTTGAAGATACTGTATTATAGTTCTCCCCACTCATCGGTGAGGGTATGTGCCAAGACTCCCAATGGAAGCCTGCAATAGAGGCAGTACCAACCCAGCAGAGACTGTGTTGTTCCTGTACAAATGTACTTGTGAGAAAGCTCATTTCATAAATCTGGTGCAGTGAGAGAACGAAAACAATAACTAATATAAAATAGAACAACTATAACAATATTCTGTGGTAACATTTTCAGCATCATACATTTGTACTGTCCCTGAGCTTTTTGCTCAAGGCTAGTGCTCTACTCTTTTGAACCACAGCTTTACTTCTGGTTTTCAGGTGGTTAATTGGAGATAAGAGTCTCATGGACTTTCCTGCCTAGACTAGCTTCAGATTGCGATCCTTTGACCTCAGCTTCCTAAGTAGATTTTAGACAGGAGTCACAGGTGCATGACTCCAACTTGCTTTAAGGAGATAGGTTTCTTGAAAGCATGGTTTGGTAAAAGACTTGCTATACTTGTACTGGTTTTCAGCAACAGGTATGCGTGCATACCTTTGTTTCTGTTCTTTTAAATTACTGTATGTCTGAAAAGTAACTATTTGAGCATAATTCAAAATGACTGCTCTCCTCATGGAATCTGTGTCCGTTATGGGGGCTGCACATCCACCGTAACAAGGAGGGCGAGTGCATTATACCCATAGTCTGGGAATAGGGTGCCTGAGGCTCAGGTCAGAGACCATAGTTGGTTCTCACTCAGGGGGATGTGGATTTGCTGGATTTGCTTCATCTTCAAAGAGCATTTGCCTTAACCATCACAAGGGCTCCATTTGTTTTGTTTGGTTTCTGTCTATCTGTTGGTCATGGGGCTTGAACTCAGGGCTTGGCTGCTGTCCCTGAGCTCTTTTTGCTCAAGAGTAGTGTTTTACCACTTTGAGACACCGTGCCACTTTGGTTTCCAGGGGTTAATTGGAGATAAGAGTCTCAAGGACTTTCCTACTTGAGCTGGCTTTGAACTGTGATCCTCAGATCTCAGTTTACTGAGTAGCTAGGATTATAGCCACTAGCACCCAGCTCTAGTTTTGTATTTAGACTGTCTCAGAGAGCACTTTGTATAGGTAATAGACAGCCAGTGACATTCAATTTGATATATATTTTTAAAAAGATGCCTAATGAGGGGCTGGGAAGGTGGCTCAGTGGTAGAGCGCTTACCTTGCATGCTCGAGGCCCTGGGTTCAATTCCTCAGCACCACATAAGCAAAAAGAAAAAAGCCGGAAGTGGCGCTGTGGCTCAAGTGGTAGTACGCTAGCCTTGAGCTGAAGAGCTGAGGGACAGCGCCCAGGCCCAGAGTTCAGGCCCCACGACCGGACCCAAAAAAAAAAAAAGATGCCTAATGACTAATGACTCCTTTTTCTGTGTGTGTGCACTGATATTGGGACTTGAACTCAAGGCCTGGGCTTGGGACTTGAACTCAAGGCCTGGGCTCTGACCTTGAACTGCTTTATGCTCAATAGTAGCACTTACTACTTGAGCCACAATTCCACATGTGGCTTTTTAGTGGTTAATTGAGGATGAGAATCTCACAGCCTTTCCAATCCAAGTTGGCTTTGAACTGAGATTCTTAGACCTCAGCCTCCTAAAGAGTGAGGATTACAGGTATGAGCTACCAGCACTGGGTATAAAACTGTTTAATAGTGTTGTGAGGAACAGAGGTGGTTAGGTGGCTGTTGGCTTTCAACTATCCACTGAAGCTTGGTGGAGGCCCACCTATTGCTGCCTTGTACCCAGAACCATGCTGGGGGGAGGGTACTGGGCAAGGACAAGCAACTCTTTCCCTCTCTTACCACTGAGACAGAAAGATAGTGTTTCCAAGGAGACGTGTCTCTGCTTCTTTTTTAATTTTAAAATTTTTAATTGTAAAGGTGATATACAGAGGGATTGCAGTTACATAAGTAAGGGAGTACAATTCTTGTCAAACATTGGTACCCCCTCCCTCATTTTCTCCTGTCTGCCTCTGCTTCTTCTAAGGAACAAATTGTTGGTGGCTTCAGGCTTTATAGCCTTCAGAAGGCACTTTTACCTAACCCCTCCTCGCCTGCTTCAATCCCAGACCAGCAGCAAGATTCTACCCTATGAAATATTCATAGAACTCAATCAACCATAAAACACTTTGTAAATGTAAGAGCTGTGAACATCCCAAATTCTATCAGCTGCTTTTTGAGAAATGGGAGAAAAGAGGAAATGGCATCCAGTGAGCCAGCCCCGCTATTTTCCAACCATGATAAATGGGCTATGGATCTGTGTTTTGTCATTTCAGAAATGACTAATACCAGGACTGATTTTTGGCATTGTTAACTGTGGCCTCATGCTGGCAGAAACCATTCTGCCTACATTACATATATTATATTGCATTGTAAATCAATATTTTGATTCCACAGACATTTTGTTTCCAAGGTCCAAAAATCCTGAGAATCTGTTCTTAAAGTGGTCCCCTCTTAGCTAGACACTCATGGCTCATGCCTATAATCCTAGCTACTCAGGGGACTAAGATCTGAGAATTGTTGTTTGAAGCCAACATAGGCAGACAAATCCAGGAGACTCTTACTCTCCAATTAACTAGCACAAAGCTGGAAGTGGAGTTATAGTTCAAGTGGTAGAACTTCAGCCTTGAATGAAAAAGCTCAAAGCATTCCTGCCCACTCCTCCTTCCTCCCCAATTCAGTATTATGAAAGAGGGGTGGAGGTTGAGAGAGGAGATGAACAGCAGTAACTAGAAGAAGAGGGAAAATTCTAAGCTCTTGTTCTGTCCTACTTGGAGGAAAGGGTACCCTCAATCCAGGAAGGACACAGTAGATTTATTTATTCAGGGGGCTCTAGAGGGCAGAATACAGGGCTGGTGACTGAATGGAGAAGCCGTGAAGGATCCAGGGTGACCAGATTCACAAGCCAGGGAGAAGACCTTTCACCAAAAGATGAAAATGTCAGGGCCTTGGGTGTCAGTGGGCAAGGAAACTGTCCTGCAGGGCTGGTATGGGGGGTTGAGGTGGGGGAGGGGTGTTGGGGTGTTGGCAAATTCCAGGAGACTTCAGTGATTTCATCTGACAAGAGAGGACCAGTGTGTATGTGTGTGTGTGTATGCTTGCACACGTGTACAATGCAGTGCTTGCTTTGATTCATGGCATGGGCACCATCCCTTAGCTTTATTCAAGTCTCTGCCACTTGAGTCATAGCTCCTCTTGGCTTTTTGGTGGTTAACTGAAGATAAGAGTCTTATGGACTTTTCTTTTCTTTTTTTTTTTTTGTTTGAGTCCGGTCGTGGGGCCTGAACTCTGGGCCTGGGCGCTGTCCCTCAGCTCTTCAGCTCAAGGCGAGCACTCTACCACTTGAGCCACAGCGCCACT
>NW_012267248.1:16615257-16620861 GCF_000151885.1 Dipodomys ordii | reverse complement strand
CCCGGGCTGGCTTTGAACCGCGATCCTCAGATCTCAGCCTCCTGAGTAGCTAGGATTACAGGCGTGAGCCACCAGCGCCCGGCAACTTCCAGTTTTCTGGTGGTTAATTTGTGATAAAAGTGTCATAGACTTTCCTGCCTGGACTGGCTTCAAACCAGGATCCTCTGATCTCAGCCTCCTGAGTACCTAGGGTTATAGGCGTGCACCACTGGTACCCTGCTCCTGAAATCTTATTGTTCTTTTTTTTCTTCTCTGACTTGCCCTCTTTTTGGAAGTCTGAATGTGCCAGAGGCTCTTCACTAAAATGTGCATCTCTCCCAGTGGGTTGCTCTGAGTAATTGGCATAGCCTGCCTGCCCGTGGCTGACAGATTTACCTAGACTCAGTGCTGTGAAAAGAGTGACAAATTCTTCAAAGTGAGTATGCCAAATGCATGCTGGCAGCCTGTAGATCCAAGGCTCCCTGTGAAGGGGCGAAGGGAGAAGAACAAAACCCAGGGCTGGGCAGCCAGGGGGGTTGGAAGAGCCCAGCAACCGTGTTAGTTTGGGCATTGACATGTAAATGTATGAGCCAGGCTGTCTGGCAAACCCTCCCGCCACCCCATCGTCCACACAAAGCCTGGCCTCTGCCTTTGTGAGGCCCTGGCTGGCCGCTGCAGGAACAAGTCCTGGCTGGTGAGTATCCACTCCTTGAAAAAGTAGGTTTTGGACTGTGACTGTGGACAGTCACAGCTTGCATGCACACAGCTGCATGCCAGGGGAGTGTGTGCTTTCTGTAATGCACTCTTTCCTGGTGGTCCACAAAGACCTCAGGCAGAGTTTTCGTTTTGTTTTATTTTGTGCCTGTCCTGGGGCTTGAATTCAGGACCTGGGTACTATCCCTGAGCTTTTTTCTCAAGGATAACGTCCTGTCACTTGAGCCACAGCTCCGCTTCTGGCTTTTTGGTGGTTAAGTGGAGATAAGAGTCTCAAGGACTTTCCTGCCTGGGCTAGCTTTGAATTGTGATCCTCAGATCTCAGTTAGGATTACAGGCATGAGCCACAGGCTTTCTTGCAAGTTTTTGAAGTGTGAAAGTGAATACTTATAGCTTATTATTAATTAGATTTGGTGCAAGAGAGAAACTCCCATTTGCAAACCTGTGTGTGCAGAATATGACCGGATGGCAGGTTCCAAGTGCTTTTTATAAAAAGGATAATTTGACTTTGGGTATTGAGCTTTCTGTCATTCTGAGATCCCTCCTGGCTTTCTGTCTTCTTATCTTCCCTTCCTCCCCCCTTGCCTAGTTGTGGTGTTCTAGGGTGTAGTGATGCTAAATTGTGGGAACTGGTAAATGGTGTAACTATGTGCCTTGCAACTTAGAGAAGTGATGGAAAAATTCTCCAGAAGAGCCATGCAAGAACTATCTGAATGAGCACAGTTACAGAATCGATGTGCTGAAGGGATTGTCTGCTTGTTTTTCTCTCCTCTGAGACGAGAGAGGGAGAGTTCATGTAATGCTAGTGTTCTAAGCTTAACATTGGAACTTCAAAATATGTGTACTATTGTACACATATTGTACACATATTTGTGCTGTGATCTGGTTTGATCTTGAACAAGCTCTTGAGCCGATACTGCTATAAGGCCTTTATGAACTAGCAAGATATTTTTATTATTTGTAACTTAAAAAACAGTTTATTGTAAATGTGATGTACAGAGGGCTTGCAGTCAGGTACTGAGTACATTTCTTTTGAAGTGTCACTTCTTCCCTTGTTTTCTCCCAGTTTTTTCCCTCTTGATCCCTCTCCCTCACAAGTTGTATAGTTCATTTTCAACATAGTGTCTAGTGAGCATCACTGCTACATTTGTTCACCCCTTGTTTCACCATTTCTGTGCTTCCCCTTACCCTCCCCAACAAGATTTTAATTTTTTAAAACTGTGTGTGTGTGTGTACGTGTATGCCCGCACGTGTGCACCCATGTATGTATACATGCACCCATTTCTGGGAATTAAATACAGGGCATAGTATATACTAGGCACAAACTCTACCACTAAGCCATGTCTCCAGCTCCATGGAAATGTTGATTTAAAAAAATCTTTTAAAAGTAGAAAAAAATTAAGTAAAAGGGTTTATTTGGTAAAAGCTATCCTGGCTGGGCACTGATGGCTCATGCCTATAATCCTAGCTACTCAGATCTAGGGATAACAGTTCAAAGCCAGCCCATGCAGAAAAGTCCATGAGACTCTTATCTCCAATTAACTACCAGAAAAACAGAAGTGGAGCTGTGGTTCAAAGTGGTAGAGCATCAGACTTAAGCAAAAACGCTTAAGCAAAAATAATAATAATTTCATTTCCCTGGTTGCATACAAGGAGCCAAGGAATATTTGTTATTTGTTTCAAGTCTTGGTACTGGGGCTTGAACTCAGGGCCTGAGCATTGTCCCTTAGTTTTTTTCACTAAGGCTAGATGCTTTGCCACCTGAACTATAGTGCCACTTCTGGCTTTTTGATGGCTAATTAGAGATAAGAGTCTTATGGACTTTTCTGCCTTGACTGCCTTTGAACTGGAATCTTCAGATCTCAACCTCTAGAGTAGCTAGGATTTAGGGATGAGCCATCAGCAGCGATCCGAAAATATTTAAAATTCTTATCTTGGGGCTGGGAAGGTGGCTCAGTGGTAGAGTGCTTGCCTTGCATGAGTGAGGCCCTGGGTTCGATTCCTCAGCACCACATAAGCAGAAAAAAAAAGCCGGAAGTGGCACTGCGGCTCAAGTGGTAGGGTGCTAGCCCTGAGCTGAAGAGCTGAGGGACAGTGTCCAGGCCCAGAGTTCAGGCCCCATGACTGGCAAAAAAAAAACAAAACAAAACAAAAAAAAAACAACAACAACTCATCTCTATGTGCACCATACAAAATAATATTTATCGAAGTGAACTCCAGGAAGTAGAAACGAGGGTTTTATTTTCTTTTCTGCTATTTTTGTTTTCATTTTGTTCTGTTGTTCATTTATCTGGAGGGACAAAGGTAAACAAATGCAGCCAATGGTAGTCACTAGACACTATGTTGAAAATGTACTTTACAATTTGTGGGTGGGGATGGCAGGGAAAAACTGGGAGAGAGCAAGGGAGGGGGTAACATTGTTCAAAAAGAAATATACTCATTATATGACTTATGTAACTTTAACCCCTCTGTACACCACCTTTGTAATAACAATAATTTTTTTAAACCCAGCTCTTATCTTGATGGCACTGGTGGCTCTTGCTTATAATCCCCGATACTTAGGAGGCTGAGATGTGAGGGTCGAGGTTTGCAGCCAGCCAGGGTAGAAAAGTCTGTAAGATTCTTTTTTTTTAATTTTTATTTATTTTTTATTGTGAAAATACTGTACAGAGGGGTTACAATTACATGGGCAAGATAATGAGTACATTTCTTATCAAGCATTGTAGCCTCCTCCTTTCTTTCCCCTTCCCATTCCTTTCCATCGTCCCCCCACCCCCCCACCCAACCCTCCCCGCCCCCCTCACCAAAGTTGTAAAGTTCATTTTCGAATGAACACTAAGATATGTATTCAAATGTTTTTTTTTCTTTCACGCGATTGTTTCTAACACATTTATAAGATTATTTCTTTGTTGCTTTGTATGTCCCTCCCCCACAGTATAACCCCTGCTTTCACTGTATTTGATGTCAGTATAATTTGTGGAGGGGAAGGAGAAAGTCCTTTAAATAAGCATACAGGTGGACCTGTTGCAACAATGAGAAAAGTCTGTAAGATTCTTATGGCCACTTAACCACAAAAAGCCAGAAATGGAGCTATGGCTCAAGTGGTAGAGCACTAGCCTTGAGTACAAAGCTAAGGGCCAGTATCTAGGCCTTAAGTTCAAGCCCCAGGACCAGGAAAAAAAATATTTTTCTTAAGAAAATGCAAGATATTTCAGTTTTCTCTGTCTCTATCTCTCTATCTCTATCTTTCTGTCTGTCTCTCTCTCTATACACACACACACACACACACACACACAAACACACACTGTTCACAGTATCTTCAAGCCTTGCATATTCAGACAGTTTTGCTCTCTGGAATAATTACAGAAATACAATTCTTTGCTTGCATACCAGAATACCCATCCTGAGATTGAGGAAAAAACAACATTCAAGGTCACATCATTCCATGTGGAAGCCATAAAGTCTATTATGAAATGAGAGGTCTATTCTTAATTTTTAAGTGTCCCTTGCTTCTGTGAATATAATTAGGGGATTTTGGTACAATGCAAAGAGCTAAAAAGTGTTTTGAAATATGGGTTCCATCCCTAGCTGCCCAGGTGTCCTCAGACAAATGGCTTTTCTGGCTTCAGTGACCTCTCAACTAGGAGTACTTGGAAATGTTGAGGGGGACATTTTAGGTTGTTACACCATGAGGGACACTAATAGTTGTGGACCCTAGATGCTAGGTGTCTTGAAATGCCCTGGACTGCCCTGGCCAGCCTAGTGAAGTACTTGGCTACCCCAAATACCAGTTGTGCCCTCACTGGGAAACACGGGACCAAGGGATTACAAAGGTTCTTCTAGTTCTCCTTCTAGCTCTCCTCTCAAGTTTATTACCATTGCAAACATCCCAAAATGTGCCCAGCTGTTCAGAGTAGTCAAACCAAGTAATGCTGGACAGTGACCTCAGGCAACATAACCCAAATCCAGAGTTGTTGTTTTGGCCAGTCCTGTGGTTTGAACTCAGGGCCTGGCCACTGTCTCTGAGTTTCTTTTGGCTCAAGGCTAACACTCTACCACTTGAGCCACAGCGCCACTTCTGGCTTTTTCTGTGTATGTGGTACTGAGGAATTGAACCCAGGGCTTCATGCATGCTAGGTGAGTACTCTACCATTAAGCCACATTCCCAGCCCCAGCTAATCCAGAGCTTTAAACCTGAGGAATCCCTGCCATGGGCACAAAGAGGCACTGATTCTGTCCCCAGCAGGTATCCTGCCCACCCGGATGTTGTGCCTGGCTTTAGATTTTCCTTCCTTAGAGGGGATAAGGGGCTTTTCAGTCATCTGAAGCAGAGCCCCAGGACATGAACGTTTTTCTGTAGATAAAGGATAGCCCCCTCTTCACTACCCTGTTGTTGGGGATGATCACAGCTTTGGAAAGGGGTGGTCACTGTGGAAGCCCCAGAGCCACCATATAAATCTGCCATTACAGGCCAGGGTGGAGAAAAACCACAGAGTCTGCCCTGACAAGCAGAAGGGATTTGGACTGTAACATAGATTCTCAGCATCTTTAGATGGGTTGGCTTGATTGGATTGCTGCTGCAGCTGTTGCTGCTGCTGCTCCTGCTCCCCGCCTCTCTCCCTTCCCTCACCTCATCTTCCCTCTGTCCCTCCCCCTCCTCTTCCTCTTTCTTTACTCTCCTTCTTTATTCTTTTGTGCTAGTGCTGAGGCTTCAACTCCGGCTTGGGAGCTGTCCTTTAGCTATTTCATTCATGGCTGAAACTTTTACCACATGAGTCACAAGTCACAGCTCCACTTCAGCTTTTTCTTTTTCTTTTTTCCTTCCTTCCTTCCTTCCTTCCTTCCTTCCTTCCTTCCTTCCTTCCTTCCTTCCTTCCTTCCTTCCTTTTCTTTCTTTCTTTCTTTCTTTCT
>NW_012267248.1:16613213-16614412 GCF_000151885.1 Dipodomys ordii | reverse complement strand
TTCCTTCCTTCCTTCCTTTTCTTTCTTTCTTTCTTTCTTTCTTTCTTTCTTTCTTTCTTTCTTTCTTTCTTTCTTTCTTTCTTTCTTTCTTTTTCTTTCTTTCCTTCTTTCGCCAGTCCTGGGGCTTGAATTCAGGGCCTTGGTGCTATCCCTGAGTTTTTTACTGAAGGCTGGTTCTCTACTACTTGAGCCACAGCTCTATTACTAGCTTTTTGGTAGTTTACTGGAGGACTTTCCTGTCTGGGCTTCAAATCATGATGCTCAAATTTCAGTCTTCTGAGTAGCTAGGATTATAGTCATAGCCACTGGCACCCAGCACCACTTCAGCTTTTTGCTGGTTAGTTGGAGATGAAAGCCTCACAGCCTTTCTAACTCAGGCTGACTTCAAACCAGTCCTCACCTCAGCCTCCTGAGTAGCTAGGATTACAGGCATGAGCCACCCATATGTAGGAGTACTACATTTCTGATGGATCTTAAAGTAGTTAAATTCACTCCATTTTTGCCACCAGTTCTGGCTTGTTTTTTTAGTTTACAGTAAAGTGAGATCAAATGAAATTTGCACAAGAAAGCTAGCTTTTTGTGGAAAGCTGTTGTCTCATAGACTTTCCTTGCCTGGGCTGGCTTTGAATTGCAATCCTTAGACCTCTGCTTCCTGAGAAGCTAGGATTATTGGTGTGAGCCACCAGCCCCTGGCTAGACTTTTTTTTCATCCCACAGTTTTGGATTATTTAAGAGTTTGGCTTCTCAGTTTGCTCATCTGTAGTGGGGAGAAATATTTATACCCACCATTTCTGTGTGCTTTGATAATCAAGATAAATGATAGGTGTGGATGCTTAAAATAGAGCCTGGCACTGTATTAGTACTGTGGATTATCTTCAGCAGCATGATTATATGATGCTACATACCACTAACCAAACCCCTGCTAAGAGATGTTCTTGTAATTCAGTCTTTTCTGACAGTCAGCTATTACTTTACGATCATTTCCCCAAAATGGAATTTCTAGGTCAAAGAGGAAGTAACATTTATCTGTAGGTTTCAGAGACATGTCACATTTCTTTTCAGGAAGCCAGTTTCCATGTCTACTCCTACTAACTTTTATTAGCATTGTACAAATTCAGTTTGGCTGGGCTGGGAAAGTGGCTTAGTGGTAGAGCGCTTGCCTTGCATGCCTGAGGCCCTGGGTTCAATTCCTCAGCACC
>NW_012267248.1:16604224-16612173 GCF_000151885.1 Dipodomys ordii | reverse complement strand
TGAGCCACCAGTGCCCAGCTTTTTTTTCATTTTTAACAACACATTTTATTGTAAAGATGCTGTCCAGAGGGGTTACAGTTACACGAGTAAGGCAGTGAGTACATTTTGACAGACAGTCTTAATGGGGACTTGCAGCCCCTTTCTTGATGGGACATACTTAAGCCATCCTCTTAGTGCATCATCCCCTGGAGGGGCCTCAGTGCCACAGAGCTGGGCAGGAAGTGGAGTCCAGGCCCCGTGGGTTGGCTGTCTGGGTACACGAACAGCTTTGCATTCGGGAATTTATCCTTCCCTGTACTGGCTGCTACAGCTGACAGCTCTGTCTCGGAAGGAAGCTTTAAATGAAGACAATAGTTCAGTCTGAGTGCTTGTGAATCACGTCTTTGTCTCTGCTCTCAGCCGAACAGAAGGAGCCGGTTCACGATGAAGGATGTCTGCTGCCCATACACTGACATCTCCGGCTCACATTGAGTAAATTGAATCTGTCTGGCTCTCTAGTCTGTGTGTTCTGATAAATCCAGAAAAAAAAATCTTTCAAATATGTACTCAACATCCTGTGCCTAAACGTTCATAATTAAATATTTGTTCTTCTAGAATTCCTGATCAATATAATATCCTTGGACAAGAGAATGTTTGCTTTTGTCAGGTGATAATTCATTTACTATTTTTTAAATGTCAGTCCAGAGGCTTGAACTCAGGTCCTGAGCTGAATACTGTCTTTGAGCTTTTGTGCCCAAGGTTAGCACTCTACCCCTTGAGCTACAGTTTTACTTTCAGCTTTTTGGTGGTTAATTGGAGATAAGAGTCTCATAGACTTTCCTGCTCAGGCTGGCTTTGAACCACAGTCTTCAGATCTCAGCCTCCTAAGTAGCAAGGATTATAGGCATGAGCCACTAGTGCCCAGCTATCAGGTGATACTTAATGTCTAGTAGGGGCTTGCACATTTGGTTGGTGAGGATGGAGAGACTTGAGGACTGACTAGAACCAGGAGTGGAAGGGGTTGTGGGGTAGGGGCTGCAGCTGTGGACACCTCCCGCTGATAATGGGAAAGTTCTATGGCACTGTGGGGCTCTCTACATATTTCTAAGAGGACTTGTCTGCTGGTCTCCTGACTTGGGGGTGGATACTCACACACTGAAGATAACCAGAACTCTCAAGGCTACTTGCCATTCAGGGATTCCATGATCCATATTGCATGATAGATTTGTGCTTTGTTTAGCACAATACAGACAGTGTGACTAATCCAGACACAAGGCTCCTATTGTATTTGGCCTGTTGCTATCTAACAACGCTGTACCAATATCAGCACTTCTTGGTCTTTGTCTACTAGTCATTCAGATTGGCCAAGTGGCCACATCTTCATTGCTGAGATTTGTTTATCGGTTCTTGGTGATCATAGAATTTAATTGAGCTGGAAAAGACCTTGGTGAGCATTCTGCGCAGTGGTTTTCAACCTGTAACTGGGTCGTAAATTAGTTTCAGGGTTGTTACTGGTGGATGACTCTTATTGAATGGGTGAGAAATTTGTAAATCTTTGTCTCCCCACCAGGCATTGTCCAGACACGCAGTACTTTCCAGTGGTGAGCAGTATTCACACACACATGCATTTTGTGTGAGTGATACAGACAGATCAGATCCATTTGATTTGACAAATATCCGATGGCACCCGGTGCCACTTTTTGTTTGCAGGTGCTGTGGGAGGTGCAGGGGGCAAGATGAGTGAAGATGGGTACTCTTGTGAGGCTTAGGCCAGAGTGGAGGGGACAGGCAGGGGCAGCCACTGTAACACAGAGCGGTAGCTGCAGTGAGAATAAGAGTGAGTTATGCAATTTGTGGGAAGGGATGGGAGGGATGGGGGAACGTGAAGGAAGGGATGATGTCCACAAAAAGAAATGAACTTATTACCTGACTTATGAAATGGTAACCCCTCTGTGCAACACTTTAATAATAACAATAGAATTAGATTAAACACATATACACACACACAAAAGAGTGAGACAGACAGACATGGGACATAGACTTTAGAGAGGATAGAGGCCAAGTGAGAAGGGAGATCGAGATTAGAGTGAGGGGTCAGGGGCTAGAGGCATGGGAAGCTGGCTCGGGTAGAGCAAGTCAGAGGAAGCAGGGCCCTACAGACACCTTTCTTACAGAATTCTCACCTCCAAAAGGTGAGAGAAGAAATGTCTGTTTCCAGGCTTGTGGTTATTTGTTATAACACCATGAAAAACAAATACAGAATTGGATTTCCTTAGGTAGGAATTACAGAAGAGTGATGAGGTTCTGACCAATGAACCCCTCAAACAGCTTAAAACTGAAGGAATTTTGAGAAAATGTCAGAATCAGGAAGGTCTCTCTCCACCTCTTCCCCCTGGCCTTCTTCCCTAAAGCATCAGAGGTTTTTGACCTTTCCTTCAAGGTCACATAACTCCTATGTGACAGTAATTGCATGTGTGCATACAAAGGCACACACCATTTCCCCCCACCCCCATCCCCAGAGGAAGGGAGCATTCTTATTCTTGAAGGTCCAGAGTCACTGAGAAAAATTTGGACAAACAGGCCTTGTTTAAATTTTTCTGTAATTAATTCATCCAAGCACTCTGCTTCTTGAAATCTCTCTTCTTCATTAAAGCCAGCATTAGAAACACACAGATTTCCCGGGTTCTCCAATCTCCACACTATACTTATATTAAGTTAGTGTGTATGCTTTTCTATTGTTAATCTACCTCTACCTTTTATTAGCAGCCATGAACCCATGTGGTATGTGAAAGACTTTCTTTTTGTCCCTTAGAAAGCCATCTCTGGGATGTCAGAGGCTAATAGACATTGCCCTGTTTGGGATCAGCAAAGTGAGCCGTCAGGTGGGAGTTCAGCCTGGGAAAGGAGTAACCAGAGAAGTGCTGGACAACTTGTGCTATGCTGACTTCTTGCCTTGGTGGTGGTTTAGGAATAAGTTGTTTATAAAGGATCATTTGATAGTTCATTGTGTCATCTCTTAGGTAATAGGTCTGGCATGGGTGGGGGTGTAGGGGGAGACCAGGCAGAAAATACAGCTGAGGTCTCTTTCCCAGGTGGCTGCGTTCTTGTGTGTGCATATGAATGGAACAAACTGATTCCTTGATCTTGTCACCAAAAAGCACACACACATCCTACCAGAGGAATTCTATAGTCCTTCCTATAGTCACTTGCCACGTTTGCTTCTTGAGTTGTCCTTTCTGCTGTCTTTTCCTTAAAAGATTTACTTTCCATGCTGGGTGTCAGTGGCTTATACCTGTAATCCTAGCTACTCAGGAGGCTGAGATCTGAGGATCGAGGTTCCAAGCCAGGCCAGGCAGGAAAAGTCTGTGAGACTCTTATCTCCAATAAACCACTCAGAAAACCTCAGAAAACCAGAAGTGGCACTGCGGCTCAAGTGATAGAGCTCAGGGACAGTGCCCAGGCCCAGAGTTCAAGCCCCATGACCAACCAAAAAAAAAAAAGGTTTACTTTCTGGCATTTTATTTAATATTAATAAACAGATAGAGATAATCATTCCTATGAAGTAAAGGAACCATTTTTAAACCTGTAAAGAAATCTATATATTCCTCATCAAACTTTTTTTTTGCCAGTCCTGTGGCTTGAACTCAGGGCCAGGACAATGTGGCTTGAACTCAGGGCCAGGACAATGTGCCTGAGTTTCTTTTTTTTTTGGGTCCGGTCATGGGGCCTGAACTCTGGGCCTGGGCGCTGCCCCTCAGCTCTTCAGTCAAGGCTAGCACTCAACCACTTGAGCCACAGCACCACTTCTGAGTTTTTTTTGCTCAAGGTTAGCACTCTACCACTTGAGCCACAGTGCCACTTCCGGCTTTTTCTGTTTATGTGGTACTGAGGAATTGTGCCCAGGCACAATTCTACGCAAGCTGTGCTAGGCAAGCACTCTACCACTAAGCCACTTCCCAGCCCTCATCAAACATTTTTTTTGGGGAGGGTCCAGTCTTGGGGCCTGAACTCTGGGCCTGGGCACTGTCCCTCAGCTCTTCAGCTCAAGGCAAGCACTCTACCACTTGAGCCACAGTGCCACTTCCGGTTTTTTCTTTTTTGCTTATGTGGTGCTGAGGAATCGAACCCAGAGCCTCATGCATGCAAGGCAAGCGCTCTACCACTGAGCCACCTTCCCAGCCCCTCATCAAACATTTTTGATGGCCCTACAACCCTTCAGAAATTCATGAGTCCAGATTTAGATTCTAGAAGTGTACTCCTCCTTCCTCCCACAAACACACAGCATGATCCAGATGCATTAAACTATTTGGTCTCATTTAGTTATTTTCCTCCCCCTCCCCTTTCTCTCTAACCCTCCCTTCCTCCCTCCCTTCCTCCCTCCCTCCCTCTCTCCCTCCCTCTCTCCCTCCCGCCCTCCTCCTTCCCTCTCTTTCTCCCTGCCTTCTTTCCTCCTCCTCCTCCTCCTCCTCCTCTTCCTTCTTCTCCTTCTTCTTCTGTTGGTCATGGGGCTTGAACTTAAGGCCTGGGTACTGTCCCTGAGATTTTATGCTCAAGGTTAGCACTCTACCACTTAGTGCCACTTCCGGTTTTCTGATGGTTAATTGGAGGTAAGAGTCTCATAGACCGAACTGGCTTTGAATTGCAATGTACAGATCTCAGCTTCCTGAGTAGCTAGGATTATAGGTTTGAGCCATAGGTGCCCGGTGTTGGCAGTTCCTCTTTCTTTCTTCCTTCCTTCCTTCCTTCCTTCCTTCCTTCCTTCCTTCCTTTCTTCCTTTCTTTCTTTCTTTTGGCAGGGTGATGTACAGAGGGGTTACAGTTATTCTTTTCTGTTCTATTGCTCAGGTTTGAACTCAGACCCTTGCCCTTGTACTCTTGTTTGGCTTCTTCACTGAAGGCTAGTTCTGCCATTTGAGCTACAGTTCTACTTCTGGCTTTTTTGCCCCTGGTCCTGGGGCTTGAACTCAGGGTCTCAGCACTGCCCCTGAACTTTTTGCTCAAGGCAAGCAGTGTACCAATGGAGCCATAACTTTACCTCCAGCATTTTACTGGTTAATTGGAGATAAGAGTTTCACAGACTTTCCTGCCCTGGCTGGTTTCAAACTTTGATCCTCAGATCTCAGCCTCCTGAGTAGCTAGAATTATATACATGAGCCACGAGTACCCAGCCTGATTCCAGTTTTCTTACATTGAGCATACAACAACCAAGCATGCCTTGTTGCCTCCTGGGAAAAGCTTTTCTTACAGGACTTTCTTTTGTCCTTCAGTCAGTATTTCTTGGCTCTTCACACCATCCTACCTTTATTAGCTTACTGTCACTCCACCTCCTAAGCCCATAGTTATATAGTTGTACCTGCTTCTGTCTGTCTGGATTGAATAGGCACAAAAGAGAAAATGCCCAGGATGACTGATGTTAGGGAGAATTTTAGCTCAGTCCCTGTGTGGGAAGAAGAAATAGATTGCTGGTTTGTGGCCCAGACAGAACATTTGGTAACTGGGGAGATACCAAGTGGCCATTCTAAAGCCTTGATTACACCTAAGCATTGGTCCAAATTCAAGATTGGAGCTCTGTGGAATGGGGGGAGGGGTAGGATCCCTTCCACAGCAGGGAAGGAGAGGAACTGCTTTCCAACCCCAAACTGACCTTGTCTCTATTAGGTAGGAACAGAGCTGGACCAGATCCATTTCTGTAGCGCTGAGACAGATGCTGGCTGGTATTCTCCCTGGAACTCCAATGGGTAAAAAGTAAATAGAGTCAGGTGCTGGTGGTTCTATGCCTATAATCCTAGCTACTCAGGAGGCTCAGATCTGGGGGTTGTAGTTCAAGACCAGCCAGGGAGTTGGGTGCCTATGGTTTATGCCTATAATCCTACTACTCAGGAGTCTGAGATCTAAAGATCACAGCTTAAAGCCAGTTTGGGCAGGAAAGTCCATGAGACTCTCATCTCTATTGAACTACCATAAAAGCAGGAAGTGGAGCTGTGGCTCAAGTGGTAGAGCGCTAGACTTGAGCAAAAAGAAACTCAAGGACAGCACCCAGGTGCTGAGTTCAAGCCCCAGGTCCACCACCACCACCACCAATAACAAAAAACAAAAAATAAAACCTAGCTAGCAAGACAAATCTGAAATTTTTATCTCTAGTTAACCAGCAAAAAACCTGAAGTGGAGGTATGGCTCAAGTGGTAGAGTGCCACCCTTGAGCAATAAAGACAAGTGAGAGCTCAAGCTCCTGAGTTCAAACTCCCGTTGCCCCCTCTTCTCTCCTCTCCAATTCCCCCCCCCCCCCCCGCCCCCAACAGAAGCAAATGGCTTCAGCTCTCCTCCCACTGGAGCTTCAGGACTCACAGCATATTCTCAGGTCCTCTTTAAAGCCTCACTTGTCTGTTACAGCATAGAAAAGGACTACATTTTCTGAAAAATAGTGTGTTTTTACCATAAGGCTTTAAAGGAATTCAATAGTTATTTAATTATATCGCATTCAGCTCACTATAAGTTAATTTACTGTATTCAGTAAATTACTTTTATTGACTTGCAGAGTTACTGAATACCAGCACTGAGCCGCATGCTGTCTAGGATGCTTTTGCCTTATGTAATTTAATCCTCGAAAACACTGAAGGTATAGGTGTCCTCTCCATCTTTTCAGCTGAGGAACCTGAGGCCTAGACTTTTCTGACTCTAGGAATGATGGGGTCAGAGCTGGTACCCAGAGTGCTGAGTCCAGTCCAGTGCAGACCCTCAGACACCAGCAAAGAAAGAAGGATGATGCCCAGAGCCACTGGTCTTTAGCACCAGCTAGATCTTTAGGATGTCTTATGAATTATCTTCTCCCATCTGTAAAATACAAAGCATGGGTTATATTTGTCTAGGTCTCTGCAGCATTGAAGGAGGGGCTTAGCTGTAATCTCCTTTCTGCCTCCCCCTCCATGTTGTCTGTTCTGAACACTCCACATACATTGAATCATACAGCATTGTGCTTTTGTGTCTGGCTGCCTT
This sequence comes from Dipodomys ordii, assembly GCF_000151885.1. Taxonomy (NCBI): domain Eukaryota; kingdom Metazoa; phylum Chordata; class Mammalia; order Rodentia; family Heteromyidae; genus Dipodomys; species Dipodomys ordii. Next base: position 16,605,201 of record NW_012267248.1, on the reverse strand, counting down.
TAGCATAATATTTTCCTTTGTCTAGCTCCTTGTAGGAGATGACTAGGTTTCTTGAGACCCTGCCTGCTGGGTTAGGTAGCCTAGAGAAGTCTGAGGTCTGCTTCCTTCTCTTTCAGCAGCATTGAAGCTGTGTTCAAATTAAGGCTAAGTTGCAAACTCGAGCAACGCCACTGAATGCTTAATGCTTGTAATTTGTCCACTGTCTTTCCCAGACTCTACTCCCTTCCTATCTGCAGAGATGTGTGTTTAGGTGACACACATGGTTGGGATGGTGAGTGAGTTGCTGGTCACTTCTTCCACTGCTGGTGACTCCTTTTATATCTTTCTAGTTGATGCCCTGATGCTTCTGGAAGAAGGAAGAAGCGCTTGTCACCTAGACAGCCCTCCAGGCTGAGCCTGAGAATGCCAGGGCCACCCATTCTTCTTTTCACTTGGAGACTTATGTTTTGACCTCTCGTTGTTGTTGTTGTTGCAAGACCAGGAATCAGACTCCACACCTGCTCACTGGCTGGTGCTCTACCAACTGAACTACACCTCCAACCCCATGTTTTGCCCTTATCCTGTTAGAAAAGCTACTCTAAAGTTCCCAGCAACAAAAAGGAGACATAGACTATACCACTGTTAGAGAAATGCAAAATTGTCCCCAGGCGATCCTACTATTAAACAGTATCACGGAGCGTGTTTGGCAAAATTCGCTAAATAATATGGAATTGAGAGCATCCTAGCTCTGTCAACAACTGTGTCTTCTGAATTTCCAAAAGTTCTCCTTGACCTCTTGTAATAGGAGAAAGGCTTAACACCTCCCTCCCAGGTCCCTAGTGAGGATGAATGGAACTGTGGGGTGGGAAAGCATTTGGTTATCATAAATAGCTATGATACAAAACTCATTACTCTTTTTTGTTGTTGTTGGTCGTGGGGCTTGAACTCTGGGCTTGGGCACTGTCCCAGCACTCTTCAGCTCAAGGCAAGCGGTCTAC
>NW_012267248.1:16576236-16603699 GCF_000151885.1 Dipodomys ordii | reverse complement strand
CTTATGTGGTGCTGAGGAATTGAACCCAGGGCCTCATGCATGCAAGGCAAGCACTCTACCACTGAGCCACCTTCCCAGCCTCACTTCCAGTTTTCTGGTAGTTAATTAGAGATAAGAATTTCATGGACTTTCCTGCCTGGGCTGGCTTTGAACTGCTATCCTCAGATCTCAGCCTACTGAGTAAGCTAAGATTACAGGCATAAGCCACCAACACACAACCGTGGGTTTTTTGTTTGTTTGTTAGTTTGTTTTTGTTGTTGTTGTTGTTTTTTGGTCAGTCGTGGGGCTTGAAATGTGGGCCTGGGCGCTGTCCCTCAGCTCTTCAGCTCAAGGCTAGTGCTCTACACATTCTCACTTCTGGCATGTTCTGCTATGTGGTGCTGAGGAATTGAACCCAGGGCCTCATGCATGCAAGGCAAGCACTCTACCACTGGGCCACCTTCTCAGCCCTGTGGTTTGTTTTTGTGCCAGTACTAGGACTTGAACGCAGGGCCTGGGCACTGTTCCTGGGCTAGTGTTCTGCTACTTGAGCCACACCTCCCCTTCCAGCTTTTTAGTAATTAACTGGAGAGATAAGAGTCCCACAATTTTCCTTCCCAGCCTTGCTTTGAATCTCAGGTCTCAGATCTCAGACTCCTGTGTAGCTAGGATTACGAGGCATTGGAACCAGTGGCTTGGCTGTGGGTCATAGTTTTGTTTCTGTTGATTCTTGTTGTATTATGATTTATTAGTCTCAGCTTCATTACTTTCAGGCCAAGGCAGCAAGCAGGCTGTGTGCTGTTAAGTCATAAAGATAATGTAGTATAGAAGGGGAGGCACTTAGCAGAACAGCCCTGTTCGCAGCTAAAATTTTTCCAGCACAGAGAAGCGTAGCATTTGCTACCATCTGAAAGATACTCTGATGGAAATGGACCCTAGACAGAGCTTGTTGGCTATGCTAGTTCTCAGGAGAGTAGTTTTTGTTGTATCTTGTGTGCGTGTGTGTGTGTGTGTGTGTGTGTGTGTGTGTGTGTACGTGTGCATGCATGTGTACTGCGAGGGCATGCTCTCTGGTCCTGAGGCTTAGGTTTAGGGCCGGGGCATATTCTCTGAGGCTTTTTTCCCCTTTTTTGTTGGTCATGGGGCTTGAACTCTGGGCCTGGGTGCTATCCCTGAGCTCTTCAGCTCAAGGCTAGTGCCCTACCACTTGAGCTACAGCGCCACTTCTGGCTTTTTCTGTTTTTATGGTACTGAGGAATTGAATTCAGGGCCTCATGCATGCAAGGCAAGCACTCTACCACTGAGTCACCTTCCCAGCCCCATTGTTTTTGTTTTTGCTCAAGGCTAGTGCTCTATCACTAGAACCACAGCTTTTCTTCCAGGTTTTTGATGGTTAATTGGAGGTAAGGTTCACATGGACTTTCCTATGCATGCTGGCTTTGAACTGTGATTCTTAGATCAGTCTTCTGAGTAGCTAGGATTACAGGTGTGAGCCACCAGCACCAGACCAGGGTTGACTTCTTACATGAAGCATAAATCCTAGAAAAGCATGAGTCCCAGTTTCCTCTTATGTACAAGTGTTTCTAAGTGTTTTGCCCTTAAGGAGCACATGGCTATAAGAATACACAAATATTTTCTTTCAGAGAAAAGTCTCAGTGTCTCCATCCATAGCTCCAGTTGCAGTCAGAGGCGATCAGATCCACATTTGTGTGTTAGCAGGAAATGTCTCCTCAGCCAACACTGCACGGTCTGTCAGTATGGGGTTGTTTGGGACTCCTTATGCTGACTTAAACATTTCCTTTGGAGAGTCTCAGAGCTCCCAGCCTGGAGAACCTCTGAGTATTTGTGGTGTGGCTTTGACTCCTTGCCACTAACCCACAGGGCTTCTCTCAGGAGGAAATGAAGCCTGGCAGGATGCCTGTGTGTTAATAAAAATTACTACCTTCAAAAATTCGAGGAGGGGGGGACTTTGAAGAGTATCCATTTGGAGATGCTTGAAAATAATGTTTCTAACACCAGAGTGGAGCGTCGACCCATGCAATTAGAGTGTTTTGTTTTTGTTTTTATTTTTCTCATTTAAAAAGACATCTTGATGTTGTCTTTTTTTTTTTTTTTTTGGTCAGTCGTGGGGCTTGAGCTCTGGGCCTGGGTGCTGTCCCTGAGCTCTTCAGCTCAAGGCTAGCGCTCTACCACTTGAGCCACAGCTCCATTTTTTGATTTTCTGAGTAGTTTATTGTAGATAAGAGTCTCACGGACTTTCCTGCTTGGGCTGGCTTTGGACCGCCATCCTCAGATTTCAGCCTCTGGGTAGCTAGGATTATAGGCATGAGTCACTAGTGCCCGGCTGGTGCTAAGACTCTAATGAAGTTATCTTTAAAAAGTTAGACGGACCAGAACAGTGGTACAAAAAAAAAATCAGTAAAACCCACTAGACACTGTGTTGGAAATGAACTATACAACTTGGGGGCAGGGACGGAAGGGAAAACTAGAAAGAGTGAGAGAAAACAAAGGAAGGGGTGCTATGTCCAAAGAGAAATGTATTCTTTACCTGGCTTATATAACAGTAACCCCTATGTACATCCTTTACAATATAAAATTTATAATCTTAAAAAAAAAGATAGACTGAGGTTTGGCCCAAGAGAGCTTGTGTACCAAGCCAGAGGCCCTGAGTTCTATCCCGTGTGTGTGTGTGTGTGTGTGTAAGTGTAAGTGTGTGCGTGCGCACATGTTTAGAAAACAATCACTTGTGTTCAGGGGGATGATAACTGCTTGGCCTCAGGGTTTCCCCAAGCTTTTAATGGGTCTAGTTTACTAGACTGGTTTTCTGTCATTCACCTACAGTTGTCCACCTGAAAGGCGTGAACCACAGCAGGTGTAGACCCTTACCGCACTCACCTACGTACCCTAGGTTGTGTATTCTTGTGTCTCACATGAAATTCCTCTTGCCCTGCAATTGCTTTTTATTCCTTTTTTTTGTGCTGGTTGTTAAACCATTTCCTCCCCTCCCCCAGCTCTTCAAGCAACAATGTAATTATTTAGAACAGTTGTTATATCTGAGATTAATGTGGCTTGTTTATATGAATATTATTGTTGCTGTTCTGTTAAATACTATAACATTATCAAAATTAACTATAGTAAAATATTATATAAGATAGTATATAAAACAATCATGCCTCAGAATAACCATTTCAACATCCCAATAGTGATACAAAGAGATAAATCTAAATTCCCGTATCCCAAAGGCTTCCAGCTTAGTGTTTCTTAGGTTCTAGAAAAGTCTGAGCTAATACTTCTTTTTTAAATAAAGCCAACCTTTACAGCATATGCAGATTTAATCCTTGCATTCCTTACCGGACAGGATTCTGTCTGAGCTTTTCATTATTGCCAAGAAAATGTAATAATTAAATCCCATTATAATACTTACTATGTGGCAGGAACTAAGTGTGTTATTTATGTTAACTCATTTAATTAAAAAGCACAGGGAGTACCAAGAAAGGATGCAATCTCTAGGTAATGTTTTGCCCACTCACAACTGTATCTCATCCACTCAGGTTGAGAGTGATTGCTTCTAGAAGGATCTCACTTATGCTTTGCAGCTGCTGCTCCTACTGCTGTGTAACCCAGAGCTCCACCTCCACTTCCTCCTCCCACCTTCCACCCTCCTGTGTCATCTCAAGGCAGGGCAGCAGTGCCCTGGGCTGGGACCCTTGCCGGAATTGGAGGGGCAATGCCGGAGCCATCTCACCGAGGTTAGTGGTTGGATGAAAGTACACAGCCAGTATACTTGGTGGCTTTGCTGGAACCATCCAGGAGGACCAGAAGACAAGGACAAGAGAGTCCTCTGTGATGGGTCTCATGGCCTCTAAGATCAGGCATGCTCTCCACCCAGTCAGAGGGTCTAAAATGAGCCCCCTCTCCAGGGTAAGGGAGAGAGCAACCAGCCATCTCCAACTTCTGCTAGGTTAAGTGCTTTGCCTATGTCTGCTGTGGCTCTAACAGCCCCTGGGCTTGCCAGGAAGGCTTTAGGAGTCCCATACAGAGGACAGGCTTCTGAGTCACAGGCCCCCTAGCACTGCCCCTTCCTACCTGTGGGGACATGGAAAAGTTACCTGGTTACCTGGATGATTTGTTAGCAAGCATTAACTAACTGCATGGCAGTTCTCACCTTCAGGAGTAGAGAAGAGGACAAATGGATACGTGCACTAGAGAGAGGGATGGTTTTAGGTAGGGTAGAGATGGTTGGTGTTACTGATCTCAGATACCATAGGAGCAGCCCTGTGGCTCCCAAGGATGCACTGTGTGAATGACCATAGGCAGAGGCCTGAGGCTGGTGTGCCTTGGGACTTAAGTTGTAGCAAGGAAGCCATATGGCTTGGAGCAGAGCAGGCCAGGGAGTGAGAGGTGGTGTGGTCAGAGGAAGAAGATCCTGGAATAAAAAGCTATTCTCTTGGAATAGACTTGGCTTTTATTCTGAGTAAAATGGGAAGCTGGGGTGGAGGTGGGAGAGAAGGCTTGAGTGGAACAATGTCTCCATCTGACTTAAGTTTCAAGATGGCAGTCAAGATGGCGGTCGTGTTGAGTCTAGTCAGTGTGGTGAGAGGAAGGGCCAGGCACTGTGTATGCAGCATCCAAGGGGAGATGGAGGCCTGGACCTCAGGGCAGCCCTAGAGGAGGGGTCGTGAAGTCAAGTGGGATGCAGGTTTGTAGAAGGTCCTCACTGAGGGCTCATTGCTGTGTCATTATTGAAGGGCTTGATGGCTGATAAATATAGGACAACACTCAGGAAACAGACTTGGGGTCTATGGGTCTGTGCATCCACTCAGTAGCAGCGGCATTGGGAGTAGACTTTGAATTGCTGGCTCTGTCCCCAGCTAGGTGCTTGCTGCCTTTCCCTTTAACTGGAAAAGTAAGCCACGGTGAAACCGCAGCCTCAGATGCTTGATTAACTTGCACAGATGTGAAAGAATGGCTCACCTTACACCACGTTGACTTTGATGCAGTGTGATTAGTTTTTCTGGAATCACATGTGTCCAGTTGGCCTATTATGCATGCCAGTTTCAGTCCAGCCTTGGAGTTTTCAACCCTGGGAGATGGACACACAGTTGCAGAGGGAGCATTGCTCAGAGATGCAAAGGGAGGCCTGAAAGGGCTGACTGACAATGACATTGGTGGAATGGTCTGTGGGGCTTGAACATGGGGCCTGAAGGCTGTCCATGAGCTTCTTTTTTTAAACTCAAGGGTAGCACTCTCTCACTTGAGTCACAGCTCCACTTCTGGCTTCTGGGTGGTTAATTGGAGATGAGTGTCATAGACTTTTCTGCCTGGGCTTGCTTCAAACTACGATCCTCATATTTCTGCCTCCTGAGTAGCTAGGATTACAGTTGTGAGCCACCAGCACCAGCAATTTGTAGAGAGTCTGAAAAGATGTCTCAGCTACCAAGACTGCAATGGTTTGACATGGTTTTTAACAGTGAAGAAGCAGCAGCATTGAGACTTCTTTTTCTAGAGACCTGTAATTTATATATTCAGTGGTAAACAGGTTGAAATATTGTGAATGGTTGCTACTTTTGAAAGCTTTTTACTACTGAGAACTTACACACACACACATTCTTGCAGCACATCTTTTCCTAGCTTTTAAATTTGCATTCCTGTTTCTGACTCCATGCTGGACCACCGAAAGGTCTGTGGGAAGACCTAAATACGAGGGTGACATCTGTTGCTCCTCCAACAGGTACTGGCCCTGACTAGACAGCTCTGAGGGTTTTGAAGTCCTCCCTGAGGCAGGGAGGAGGCAGCGTCTGGGTGTTGGTAGAGGCCAGCTGCCCTGTAGGTGACTGAACACCTCATTTCGAGAGAAGCAACTAGAAGCTAGCCAGCTACTTCAAGTCCAGGGCCAAGCAAAAGCCAGAAGGCTTAGTTTTCAGTTCAGGAAGACTGCTGTTTGATACTTATTTTATATGTGTCAGCTTCCTTAATCATGTTAGATACATTAGATAAAACATTGCCTTTCAAATGTTTTCCTGAAAGATAAAAGTTAGATGATACTTAAGGAATCAGCACTTGAATGTAGTATTCTAAATTTCTTACAGTTAGAAATCCACGTTTAATCTTACACGACATGTATGAAGTAAATACTATCACTGCCCATTTTATGGTTGAGGGACTTGCGTACAGGATGGGCAAGTAGCTTCTCAAAGGTTCTGTGGCAGTGATGTAGCTCATGAAAAGAGATTCAGAGCCAAGCACACTGGCTGCATGATCCAAGCGCTGGCCACATGAGGTCCTGATTCCCTGTGCTATTCATTAACTTAGATAAAGCTTCCTGTTCTCTAGGTATGTCATTGAGTTCACTTCCTGGCTTCCTTAGGTTTGTGGGGCCCTATGACTAACTGTAGCCAACGAGTCCTGTCTTTTAGTCGCTACACAATGACCCTCTAGATTGTTCTTGCTCCTTGCCACCAGGCTACCAAATCTCCAGAGCTTGGGTGCTGTCAGCCTGGGCAAGTCAGAGTAAACAGCCTCAGCCCACCCTAGGGAAACATAGCACAAAGTTAACTTCCTTTGGATCATATGTAATTTAGTTTTTATACTGACCGGTGCAGTTTATCTCTGAGATATATCTCTATCTATCTATCTATCTATCTATCTGTCTATCTATCTATCTATCTATCTATCTATCTATCTATCTATCTATCTATCTATCTATCTATCTATCTATCTCTTTGTCAGTCATGGGGCTTGAACTCAGGGTTTGGGTACCGTCCTTGAGCTTTTGCTCAAGGCTAATGCTCTACCACTTTGAGCCACAGCTTCACTTCCAATTTTCTAGTGGGTAACTGGAGATGAGTCTCACAGACTTTTCTGCCCAAGCTAGCTTTGAACATGATCCTTAGATCTCAGCCTCCTGAGTAGCTAGGATCAGAGGTATGAGCTGCCAGTGCCTGGCTTATCTCTGACACTTTAAGGGACATATTAGCTAAAAGCTCACCACTTACAAGTCTTTCCAAGTTGTTTTTTTTTGTTTATGCTTTGTTTTGTTTTTGTTTTTGCTTTTTGTGCTAGTCCTAGTGCCTGACCACTGTCCCTGAGCTTTTTTGTTCAAGGCTAGTACTTGACCACTTGAGCCATAGCTCTACTTCCAGCTTTTTTAGTACTTATGTAAAGATAAGAGTCTCATGGACCTTCTACCCTAGCTAGCTTCAAACTGCTATGCTCAGATCTTGGCTTCCTGAGCTATATTGGCACCTAGTCAATTTGTTTTGTTGTTGTTGTTCCTGGGACTTGAACTCAGGGCCTAGACATTGTCCCTAAGCTCTTTTGCTCTGGTGCTCTATTACCTTGAGCCACAGCACCACTTCCAATTTTTGAATGGTTAATTGAAGATTCTCACAGACTTTTCTGCCCTAGATGGCTTTGAACTATGATCCTCAAGTCTCAGCCTTCTGAGTAGCCAGGATTACAGGCATTAGTCACCAGTGCCTGGCCCTGAATAGTTTTTAAAATTTAAAGACAGCCTTGTCATTTGCAGGGAAATGGATGGAGCTAGAAGAAATGATGTTGAGTGAGGTAAGCCAAGAGCAAAGAGACAAATGGTACATGGTCTCTCTGATAAGTGGATGTTAAATCCAAAATGTTAGGAGATATGACAAAATTAACAGGACTTAAGAAACAAAGGACTTCCACTCATCTGGTCAAATCACTACTAAATAACCCCATGCTGCTGATCACATGTAGAGTATATATGTGCTGGAGGGGAACTAAGAAGATGATACAGAATTAGAGGGAATCAGGGAAAAACATACAACAGCAGGACTCATCAGCTGCACTGGACATTGATCAAAATGAACTAAGCAACTTAATGGCAGTGATAGGAGGGAGGGAACAAGTGGGAAAGAGGGAACAGCTGATCTATGCAAAACAAAAGAAATGTATATATCACCCAATGTGGAAGAAATAACTGTATCGCAAAGCTCATAGAACTCATAAATGTTATAGACCGTGATAGACAATTTGCTCCAGGAAAGTTAGAATGTGTTTGTGACTTTAACTGAGCATCACTATCCCACAATACTGTGAAATTTGGGAAATTATGTAACCACTTAATCACAATAAAAAATTTGAAAGAAAAAAAAAAAAAAGAAAGCAGCCTGAGACTATGGAATAGCCTGGAGCTTAAGATCAAAGCTCCAGGCTATTCTTCTTACCTATGTTTAGTTATTAATACAATAACTGATTGAAATAATAGATTATATACCGTAAAATTTACCTATTCATGCAATCCAATGATTTCTTTTATTATGTTTACAGTTTGTGCTACCATGATTACAAGTCTATCTTGGAGCATAGCCATCACCCCAGAAAGCATTGCAGAACCTTCCAGCAGTCCAGTCTACAGTCTTAGTTGACTACTATCTAGTTTCTGTCTCTGTCTTTGCCTTCCCTGGACATTGTATTCTGTATTTCCTGGACATCATATTTTCTTTTACTAAATAACAGGGTTATTCTAATTAAAAATAATACCTGCACATCTGAAATACCACAGTGAAACTTCTTGGTATAATTAATACACACTTAAAATAATTGAAGCTGGGGACTCGTGGCTCATGTTTGCAGTCCTAGCTGTTCAGGAGGCTAACGTCTGAGGGTCAAGGTCTGAAACCAGTCCAGGCAGGAAAATGTGTGAGATTCTTATCTCCTTAACTACCAAAAATCCAGAAATGGAGCTGTGCCTCAAGTAGTAGAGTGCTTACCTTGAGCCGAGAAGCTCAGCGACAATGCCCAGGTCCTGAGTTCAAGCCCTAGTGCCAGCACACACAAAAATTGAATGACAGGAAAGTAAAGCAGGTGCCAGTGGAGAGAGGGAGGGCTAACGGGAGGGCAAATGAGGATGAATATGGTCAAAGTAGTTTATCCCCATGTATAAAAAGGAACAATGAAGCCAGTTGAAATTGCGTTAAGAAAGAGGATGGGGTGGGCTGGGAAGGTGGCTCAGTGGTAGAGTGCTTGCCTCGCATGCATGAGACCCTGGGTTTGATTCCTCAGCACCACATAAGCAGAAAAAGCCGGAAGTGGCGCTGTGGCTCAAGTGGTATTGCGCTAGCCTTGAGCTGAAGAGCTGAGGGACAGCGCCCAGGCACAGCGTTCAGGCCCCATGACCGGCAAAAAAACAGCAAAACAACAACAAAAAACAGACAGAAAGAGGATGGGGTAAGGAGAAGTGGAGGAGAGGAGGGTGATCAGGATACATTGTTGATGTGTGGAAATGACACACATGTGACACATGTGTGTGAAATTCCCCTTGTACCCTTAATGTGTGCTAGTAAACATCAAATGAGTAGACGTGTATAGTGGCAAGTGCTGTGGAGGCAGGGATCTTCGCTCTGGTGTCTGGCACATAGTTAGTGCTCTGTTTATATCTGTTGTGCGAGCTCATGGTTGGGAAAGGCAGCAGCTGACAGCCAAGTGTGCCTAGCTGGGGGTTGCTTAGTACTGCTCTGGATGGAGAATGGAGTGGACAGAAGAATGGTCTGCTAGCAATCTTTGTCTCCTGTTCATCCAGAAACTTCCTATCTCAGGACTTACTATAAAGATAATAAATATAGGCCCAGCAAACGTATTTACCTCTGATGTTGCAGCACCAAGGTCGTGAAGCTGCTAATTGCACTGCCACAGCCCAGATTCATCTTCCCTCAAACTCCAAAGCCACATGTACCTCCTCTCCTCCATGGAAGCTTGCTATTTTCAGCTTCCCTTCCCCATGCCTGGCCAGAGATGGGACCTGAAGCCATGGCGGTGCCCATTTATCAGCAGCATACACTGGGGAATTGGGAGGGTCTTGCTACTCAGTAGGGCTGTAGCCACTGCTAGGTTGCTGGCCTACTTGCAGAGCAAACCTGGCCATCTGTGGCCTCTTCTTAATCCCTCAATGGTATTATTCAAGACTACTAGGAGGCAGAATAGAGAGTGATTACAAGCTACTTCCAGCGGGTGTGGGCTGACTGAGTTTTGAGATCCGTTTATATGTGTTATTTCTCAGTTGCTAGCCTTTCTTTTCTATCTATAAAATGGGAATGTGAATGGTATGATCTTATCAAACATATAAATGCAATGTGTAAAGTTCCTGGCCCCATTAAGTGCAGTCTTGGCCCAGTAAAATAGTTGCTGCTGCTTTTAATATTAGTAAGTTGATCATATTGTTGATGTCACTGTTCTCTAGGGAAGAAAAGAACTGCATTTAATTCTAATTTGCCAAATCATTGTAGCATGTAACTGAAGTCCCTTGTGCCTTTTGTCTCTTGAGAAGAAGGCTGGGAAATGAAGGAAGAGGCATCAGAGACCAAAGAGCCTCCTAGTTTGGCCTACGGTGTGATGGATGCAAGGGTTTTCTCTCTTTTTCTGTCAGTACTTGTTCGATCTTAGGGCCTTGAGCTTGCTAGGTAGGTGCTCTATTGCTGAGCCATGCCTCCAACCCTTTTTTAGACTTTTTATGGGGAAAGGAGCTTGAACTCAGGGCCTGGGTGTCCCTGAGCTTTTGTGCTCACAGATAACACTCTACCATTTGAGCCACAGCTCTGTTTCTGGCTTTATGTTGGCTAATTGGAAAGAAGCGTCTCATGGACTTTCCTGTCTGGTCTAGTTTGAACTGCTATCCTCAGATATTAACCTCTTGAATAGCTAGGTTTATAGCACCTAGCTCTCTTTTAGACCGTAATAAAAATGATACCAGTCTTGTATCCTCTTTACTCACTCATGAACTGAGGTGGAGCAAGTGTAGCCACCTGCTGGTTTTGATTTTTAAAACAACGGTGGAGCCCTGCAGGTGCTGATGGCTCATGCCTGTAATCCTAGGCACTCCCGAGGCTGAGATCTGATCATCACGGTTTGAAGCCAGCCTGGGCAGGAAAGTCCACGAGACTCTTTTTTTTTTTTTTTTTTAATTTTTTTTGGGTCCAGTCGTGGGGCCTGAACTCTGGGCCTGGCTGCTTTCCCTCAGCTCTTCAGCTCAAGGCTAGCACTCTACCACTTGAGCCACAGCGCCACTTCCGGCTTTTTTCTTTTTGCTTATGTGGTGCTGGGGAATCGAACCCAGGGCCTCGAGCAGACAAGGCAAGCGCTCTACCACTGAGCCACCTCCCCAGCCCCAAGTCCGTGAGACTCTTAATTTCCAATTAGTCCCAGAAAAAGCTGGAAGTAGAGCTGTGGCTGGAAGTAGAGCTGTGGCTCAAGTAGTAGAGCAAAAAGAAGTTCAGGGACAGCACCCAGACCCTGAGTTCCAAGCCCCAGGATTGGTAAAACAACAACAGCAACAAAACAACAGCGAAGCCTGGCTTGTTTGCACATACCTATATTCCTATGTACTTGTGAGGATGTGAGAGGGGGATTTCAAGTTTGAGACTAGCCTGGTCAACGTAGCAAGGCAACAAAAGTAACATAAAATCACCTAACAACAGTGAGTGTCTATTCATATTTAAGGACAAAGGTGAGGTCATGGTTTTGGGGAGCCCTGCCCTGTCATCAGGAGCCAGCCTTGCCCTGTGGGAGGACTTGCAGTGTCAGAGTCCAGTTTATTAATGCTAATCTTAATAAAAAATGATGGATTTGGGCACTGCTGGCTCACACCTGTAATCCTAGCTGTTTGGCAGGCTGGGAGCTGAAGATCAAAATTCAAAGGCAGCCCAGGAAGGAAAGTCTCTGAGACTCTTACCCAATTAACCCAGTGAAAAGCCAGAAGTGGAGCCATGTCTCAAGTGGTAGAGCACCAGCCTTAAGAAAAAGAAGAACAAAGCTCAGAGAAAGCATTTAGGCCCCAGGACTGGTACCAAACCGTAGGACTGATACCAAAAACAAAACAACAACAATAACAACAAAAAACAGATGGGAAAATTTCTCAGCTAATCTGGAAAGTAATAATCCTTGATGCCTTCTTAGAAAAGGGAGAGGTTTCCCTCAGGAATTGCTGCTCCAAAGGCTCATAGCTCATAACTTTTTTTTCTTTTTTCTTGTCGATTAAAATATGCTAACTAGAAGACACAATAGGAAGATGATACAGCTCTGAGGACTTGATGTGCTCAAGGGACTGCCGGCCTGGCCAATTGGGAAATGGAGTAATAGGAACCTTCCAAAAGCTGCCTTCCTGAACATACCTGCCTTCCTCCCCAATACTCTATGTTTAGCTAGCACAATAGATTATTTGTAGCTGTGTCTTATGTTCTAGAAATCAGACCATACAGCATGCCTCTTTATGCTTACCAGGTATTTGTAGATTCATTAACAGGGTTATGGACAGTAGTTTATTGATATACATTGCTATATATTGGTGGCTTTACAGTTTGCTTTTTTGTGTGTGTCAGCCATGGGGCTTGAACTCTGGGCCTGGGTGCTCTCCCTCAGCTCTTCAGCTCAAGGCAAGCACTCTATCACTTGAGCTGCAGTGCCACTTCCAGTTTTCTGGTGATTAATTAGAGAGGAGTCTCATGGACTTTCCTGCCCAGGCTGGCTTTGAACTGTGATCTTCAGATCTGAGCCTCCTGAGTAGCTAGGATTACAGGTGTGAGTCACCAGCACCCAGCTGGTTTGCTTTTTAATACATAACGTCAAGCTTCATTTTCAACTTTTGTTGTTGTTTTTGGTGGTAGTGGTGGTTGTGGAGCTTGAACTCAGATTCTGGGTTTTGGCCTGGACCTCCTTTGCTCAGGGCTAGCATTCTACCACTTTGAGCCATATCGCCACCTCTGGTTTTCTGGTGGTTAATTGGAGGTAAGAATCTCGTGGACTTGCCTTTTAACCATGATTCTCAGATCTCAACCTTCTGAGTAGCTAAGATTAAAGGCATGAACAACTGGCACCCAACCTTATTTTCAACTTTGTGGAAAATTAAAATAAATGCTGGGCTTGGGGTGTGGCTCAAGTGAAGACCCTGGATTCGGTCCATAGTGTTACTTCAGATTATTACCCATATTTTAGTTAATTTCACTGTGGAGAGCCAGATGTTGTTGGTTTACACCTGTAATTCTACCTAGTCATAAGATCTAAGGATCTTGGTTTGAAGCTATGCCAGGCAGACAAATGCAAGAGACTTCTAGCAAAAAGCTGGAAGGGTAGATATGGCTCAAGTGGTAGAGTGCCTACAAAAATGATCCAAGAGAGAGTGAGAGGCCCTGAGTTTCAATCCCCAGTACCAGAACACACGCACACGTACACACACACAGAGTTTCACTGTGGAATTGATACATATTAATCTTGACTTTAAGTGGCACAAGGCTTTGTAGAAGGGAGAGATATTTGTACTTCTCTATAAAGTGAGTAAATCTCTACCTATTTATGACACAGTGATTTAGAATGCATTGATTATTTCTAGAATGTTAAAATTGGGAGTTGGGAATGCTTTAATTTTTTTAAGTTTCTTTTCCTTCTTTCTCCTTCTTCTGTACTTGCTCTCTCTTTTGCTCTCTCTCTCTCACTCACTTTCTTTCTTCCCTCCCTCCCTCCCTCCCTTCTTCCCTTCCTCCCTTCCTCCCTTCCTCCCTTCCTTCCTCTCTCCAGTACTGGAGTTTGAACTCAGGGCCTTGTACTTGGCAGGCTGTTATCACTGAGGCACACCTTCAGACCTTTTTGTGATGTTTATTTTTATGGTAGGTCATATTTCCTACCCAGGCACTTACCTAAGCCATGATCCACCTATTTTATGCTTCCTATTGTGGCAAGAATAACAAGCTCTCCATTGAGAAGTGATCTTGGTGACTTTTCAGCCTGAGCTGGCCTCCATCTTCCCAATCCCAGCCTCCCAGGCAGGAAGGATTACAAGCATAAATCAGCCCACTGCCCTTCTCTAACCAATTTTTTTTTGTCTCAATATTAGGGCATGAACATGAGGCCTGGGTGATGTCTCTTAGCATTTTTGCTCAAGGCTGGCACTCTACTACTTGAGCCATTAGCTCCATTTGGATTTTTGGTACTTATGGAAGAGTCTCCTAGACTTTCCTGTCCTGGCTGGCTTCAAACCATGATTCTCAGATGTCAGCCTCCTGAGTTAGCCTGGTGTCAAATGTGTGTGTGTGTGTTTTAAATAATTGTGTTTTGTTGGGCTTTTCTGGTTTGTACTGCTGGTGAGGTCAGTATAAACAGCAGATAAAATGCTTCCCTCAAAAAAAAATGCTTCCCTCCCAAAAGACAAATTTTTCCTGTGAATATTATTTTATATGATAAATGGCTCACAATGTGATCTGAGATGAAGCAGTTAACTTAAATTAGCTGAATAGCTCATAGATGCAATCACATGAATCCTTACAAGAGAGGCAGAGGGAGATTAGACAGGATGAAATAGATGGCTGAATGAAGACACAGGCAGATTAGAGTAGGATGGTCATGAAGAGGTTAGGAACAACTTCCTCCTAGGACTGCTTGTGGCTTTGGTAATATTTTGACTTCAAGCTTATTCAGGTCTACAAACCTGATAGGAATTTTGTATGTCAACTTGATTGGGCGATAGGCTGCCCAGATAATCTGGTTAAATGTTATGTCTGCATGTCTATGGGCATTTCTAAGAGATCAACTTTGATCATGTAGTTCACAGAGTCTTTATTGGAACAAAAAAGCAGAAGAAAGTTGAATTCTCTCTTTTTGCCCAACTGTGGACTAGAACTTGACTCATTGGTGCACCTGGTTTTCAGGCTTGTAGTCTCAAATTTACATTACTAGCTTTCCTGGGTTCTCCAGCTTTCTAAATTCCCAATGACTATAGTTGCAGGAGCCTGTTTGGGTCCTGGGACTTGAACACAAGGGGTGGCTGCTGTCCCTGAGTTCTTTTGCTCAAAGCTAGTGCTCTACTATACTTGATTCATAGCTCTACTTGTAGCTTCTTGGTGGTTAACTGGAGATAAGAGTCTCACAGACTTTTCTGTCTGGGCTGGCTTTGAACTGTGGTCCTTAGATCTTAGCCTTTTGTGTAGCTAGGACTATAGACATGAGCCAACAGTGCCTGGCTGGAGCCAGTTATTTATAGTAACTTTGGTTTTATCCCTGTGTATACATTTATTGGTTCTGTTTATCTGGGGAACTCTGAAAAATTCAGAGGAGAGAATTTTTGTTATTCTAACCTACCAAATTTGTGGCACCATAAGGTTACCACCCCAGTTACCACCCCAGATGCAGAAGTGTGTTATATATGCTTGCCTGCTTGTCAGTGTCAAAAGAATCAAGGACTGCAAACTATCTTAGCGGTCACCACTGCTAAGCCACAAAGGGAAGAAAATGGCAGTGTAAGGTATAAGCAAAATGGCTTTCTGTCAGAACATGTACTAGGCTCTGTGTTCAGTCTTCAGCTTCCAAACATACTAAACCAAAATAACAAAATGGGCTTATATCAAGTTTAATAAGCCATTTCCTGGATTCATTTTTATTTTTTTTTGTGCACGTCCTGGGGCTTTCTTGAACTCTGGACCTGGGCGCTGTCCCTGAGCTGCTTTTTTGCTCAACGCTAGCATTCTACCATTTGAGGCACAGCACCACTTCTGGCTTTTTCTTAGTAGTTTATTAGAGATAAGAGTCTCATGGGCTTTCCTGCCCTGACTGGCTTCAAACCACATTCCTCAGATTTTAGCCTCTTGAGTAGCTAGGATTACAGGCATTAGCCAGGCGCCTGGCTCATTTCCTGGATTTTTAATGGCTTTGGTTAAGCCAGGTAGGTAGATGAGCTGAGATGTCTTCCCTTGGACTTCAAATTCTAGACTGCTTGGTGGAAGCGCTGAGCAAACTCAGTTCACTCCCAAGCTCCTAAACTATGTTAAGTCCCTCTCTCCCTCCCCTCCTCTCCCCTCCCTCCTTCCCTCCCTCCCTCCCTGCCTCCCTTCCTCCCTCCCTTCCTTCCTTCCTGCTTTGGATCAAACCCAGGACCATATTCAAGCTAGGCAAGTGCCCTTCTAGTGAGCTCCATCTCCATCCCTAGTGTCTTTTTCTGAGAATAAAAATGGTATCTATTTTTAAAAGCTAGCTAGTTATTTTCTCTTTAATTCTGCTGATAGCTGCTGTTGTTTTGTCACAGACTTGAACACATAAACAGCCTCAGTATAGAAATGGCCACCCTCGTGCTCTTCTTTTAAAATACTGTTCTTAAGGAGTCACAGGAGATAACATGCTAAGAAATAGAGATTTTATTTAATGTGCTGCTACTGAGAACCTCCTTTTTAAAAAAAAAATTAAAGAAGTAACATCTTTGATTTTGTATTTATTCTCTCCTATGTACCATCCTGCTGCTGTGTGACCACCCAGTCCCCAGAGCTCATATTTCAGCCCAAGAGACAGACATGATCATGTCTAATCAGAGTCATTAAAACAATCTTACAATGTGCAGGAGGAATTTAACTGGGCTTGCAGGGAGGACCTCCCAGAGGAAGTGGTATGAAATATAGACTCAGGCTTCAGTGGCCAGCAAAGATTAAGTGAGGGGTACTAGGTAGACTTCCATGAGCTGGAAGCAGTAGGTCGACAAGTCTACCCAGGATGGGAGGCTAAATAAAAGGGCCTACTGGCCTCCAACCCTGTTTAGAATTGTGACTTGTGCTTTTCATACTTTTTAAAGCATCCTCTTGCTGCCATGAGATGCTCGTTGGCTGGTGAAGTACCCATTTGGGGTGTCTGTGCTCTCTCTGATGGTCCTAGGTTTGCATGGTTTGCCATATCCCACTTTTCCCCTAAGTCCCAGAGAGCCAAAATGGTTGAACATACACTCATGAACACAAAGATGGGAGTTTGGGCCTCCCATTTTCTCCTTTCAGCCTGGTCCCAATACTTTTTTTTTTTTGGGTCCATTCGTGGGGCCTGAACTCTGGGTCTGGGTGCTGTCCCTCAGCTCTTCAGCTCAAGGCTAGCGCTCTACCACTTGAGCCACAGCTCCACTTCCAGATTTTTTCTTTTTGCTTATGTGGTGCTGAGGAATCGAACCCAGGGCCTCATGCATGCAAGGCAATTGCTCTACCACTGAGCCACCTTCCCAGCCCATGGTCCCGATACTTTTTAATCTGCAAACCTTAAGGAAGAAGATCTGTCTGTAGGCTCTGAGATGTGGTTCCTCAAGTTGTTGGCCTGGCCCAGCTAATGAGAGGATCCAGTGGTTCAGTTCTGTCCTGCTGTTTTCCTAAGTGGACTGTGAAGTGAGGGCTCTGGAACCTCTGTATTCATTGAGTCCTTTGAAACAGAATCAATAGGAGATCACAGGGAGAGTGTTATTATGAGGTAGGGGCTCACAGCGTTATGCAAATTGAAAAGTACATAATGACAGAGCCATCTGTCATCTGTAAGCTGGAGCCCTAGGAAATCCAGCTGTGGACTTTGAAGGTTCAGGAGCTGAAGCTGTGGATACCAGAGTGAGTTTGAAGGTTTGAAAGCCAGGAGCTAGAAGGCAGAGAAAGACTGATCCTCAGTGGTACTGCAGCCCAACCAAGCCTTCAGCCTTCCTCCTTCATTCATTTCAGGCCTTCAGTGGCCTGGGTAATACCCATCCACACTGAGGAAGGCCTCCCTCCTTACTCTGTAAAAATATGAAACCTAGTCTCCAGACATACTATAAATGTAGATTAAGCAGGCCTCTGGACCTTCCCTAGTCTGGGAGTGGACACAAAATTAACTATCACAAGTATCTTAGTATTGGGTAGGGAAGGGGCAGTACAGATCTACTTTGAAGCCTTTTTTGCTTGGCCTGATTCTATGGTAACCTTAAGCGAGTAAAACACTCCATGGCAGCAGGGGGCTGAGTAGCCTGGTTTACTTTCAGAGAGACAGGTTACAGGACTCTGTGTGAGCACAGGCGCTGGTACTGGGGCTTGAGCTCAGGACCTGGGTGCTGCTCATTAGCTTTTTTGCTCAGGGCTAATGCTCTACCACTTGAGCCATAGCTCCACTTCCAGCTTTAAACTTTTTTTTTTAACTTGTTGTTATAAAGGTGATATACAGAGGGGTTGCAGTTACATAAGTAGGTAAAGAGTGCATTTCTTTTTCAGACAATGTCATCCCTTCCCTTGCTTGCTTCTAGATTTTCCCTGCCATCCCACCCATAAGCTGTATAGTACATTTTCAACAATGTGTCCAATGAGTACCATTGCTGCATTTGTCACTCCATTTCTGCATCTCCCCTTACATCCCTAAAGACATATAAATGAGCAAACAGAACAAAAAGGAAAACAAAAACAGCAAAAAAAAAATCTTGTTTTATTTCCTGGAGTTCATTTCAATAAATACTATTTTGTATGATCACACTGGTAGCTTTTTGAGAATTAGAGATAAGAGTCTCATGGACTTTCCTGCCCATGGCTTCCAACCACAATTCTTAGACCTCAGCCTCCAGAGTGGCTAGGATTATAGGTGTGAGCTACCAGCACGCAGTCAAGATTTCCTTTTGTACAGGACTCAGACGGCATCAGTCGGCTACCCACAGAGCTCCACCCTGGACTAGTCAGGGCCAGCAGGAAAGAGCCAAGTTGGAGAAATAGACAGATCCAGCCAGAGGGCTTGCTTTGTGATTGTTGCAAGAGAGGCAGAAATCTGATCCTGAAAGCTTGTGTGGGGTAAGAGGTCTCAGCAACAGCCACTTCCCTGTCTCTTGTTTCCCTCAGCCTCTCTGGTCTGCATGGGCTCCTCAGCCAACAGGAGAAAATCAGAGCAGCTTCCTGCAACCAATCTAGACATTCAACTTCTACATTTGGACACCAGGAATTATGGACTGTTGTATTTTTCATTGTGCACATAAACCAAACACAATAGTGATGGTGGAGAGGAGGCATTATTCTCCTCAGTTTGTTTTAGGAGTTGTAAGTGGAAAGATTTAGGGAAGACCAAAGTGGCTGCATGCCCCAGAGAGCTGTGTGTCTGTGGGAAGGCAGGGAAGCTCTGAGCCCATGATTTTTACCTCCACCTCCTGGGGGTGGAGAAAATCTCCTCTCATCTGGGCATCTAGCCAATGCACCCCATCTGTTCTTTCTCTTCCTTTCTGCCTTCACAGTTATGCCATTGTTGGGCTGAGAAAGGAGATAGCACAATCAAGAGACAGGAAGACAGCAGCAAATAAATAGGTTAAGCTCCAACAAATCCGTTTGACTAGCATATACTTTCCTGGAGGAAGACTTACAGAAGTAAGTGTGTGTGTGTGCGCGTGTGTGCATGTGTGTGTGCGTGCGTGCGTGCGTGTGTGTGTATGTGTGTGTGTGTGTGTTTGTTCTGAGGCTTGAACTCTGGACCTGAGCTTCTTTTTGCTCAAGCCTAACACATTACCATTTGAGCCATAGCCCCCCTTCCAGCTTTTATGTTAGTAGTTTCTTGGAGATAAGAGTCTCATGGACTTTCTTGTCCAGGTTGGCTTCAAACCTTAATCTACAGAACTCAGCTTTCTGAGTAGTAAGAATTATAGGTATGAGCCACTGGTGCCTGGCTTACAGAATGTCTCATCTATCTTTACTAAGAGAAAATGCATTAATATCCATCATTTAACCTTTCTTGCTATTCATGGGTCCTTCTAGTTCTGTTTCTCCTCCTCACCCTTGTCTAAGTCTGGGACAGCTGCTCACTTCAGCCCTGATAGCACATGTCTGTGTCCTCTCACTCAGCTATTGTCCATCTCTCCAAGTCTCTTCACAGTCTTCAATGGTCTGCCGTGTTGCACACCACTTGAAAACACAGGTCTGGTCATGCACCTGCTTTTGAAGGGCTGTCTGTAGTCTTACCACTGCCCTGTGTGCTTTCCTTCATGTCTAGTTCCGTGCCCTGTCCACTGCCCTCTGCCCACATCACCTCTCTTCCACATTAGGGCTTTCCCTAGCAAAAGGTGTGTGTTTGTATGCATTCACACATGTGTGTACATTATATAGGAAGGAAAATGGGAGAAAGATGGTAAGGAATTGGCTCATTATGGAGGCTGGCAAGTCCAAAATCTGCATGGTGGGCTAGCAAGGTATTGATCCTGGCGTATTAATACCACAGTTGGGAATCTGAGACTAACAGGCTGGATTTCCAAGAGAATGTGACTGCAGTTGTAGTCATAAAGCTGTCTGCTATAGAACCAGGAAGAGCCAAGCTTGCAAAGGAATTCTGAAGGTGGAAAGTGGTGCTGTGGCTCAAAGTGGTAGAGCACTAGCCTTGGGCAAACATTGCTCAGAGATAGCGCCCACGCTCCAAGTTCAAGACCCACTACCGACAAAATAAAAAAAGATTCAACGTGTCTTCCTTGCCTAAGGAAGACTGTTCTTTTTGTTGCATTCATTTCTTTAACTGATTGGATGTGGCCTACCCACATCATGGAAGGCAATCTGCTTTACTTGTCTCCTAATTTAAATATCTAAAAACAAAACAAAACAAAAAACTCACTTGGGAACAACAGAATGAAGTTTGACCACATATCTGGGCATATTGTGGTCTAGGCTAGTTGACATCTATAATAGCCACATTCTCCATCTTCTAGCTTTTCTAATATGTTATTCTATTTCAGGGCCTTTGCATATTATGTGTATTTTTTCTGGAATGCTTCCTTTTCTGCCCATCCTTATTCCCTCATCTTGTGTCAATTGAAATTCTCCTCTTCAAATGTGCGTCCTTGGTCTACCAAGACAGGCTTGTATTTCCTTGGAAACACATTTTCATTTTATTTATTATTATTTTTATTATTATTATTGGTGATGGTCTTGGGGCTTGAACTCAGGGCTTAAGCACTATCCTTGTACTTTTTTTGCTCAAAGCTAGCATTTTACCACTTGAGCCACAGCTCTTCTTCTTTTTTTTTTTGTTGTTGTTCTTGGTTTTGGTTTTGGTGGTTAATTGGAGATAGAAGTGTCACCGATATTCTTGCTTGGGCTGGTTTCTAACTGTGATCCTCACATCTCAGCTTCCTGAGTAGCTAGGATTATAGCTGTGAGCCACCAGCACCTGGCTTAAACGTCTTTTAGTAATATGTCTCACACTTACCATTCCTTGTTTAGTATTGTTCTTCCCACTAGACTATGAAGACTTTCATAGGGATTTACCTGTTTCTACTGTTAAATGTCTGACATTTACTACTCAAGGATCATTTAGTGAACACAAGCTTAGAGGGTACTGGGCTGTCAACACACACAGACACTACCCTGTAAAGTAAATGCTATAGCCTTCAGGTTTGCACAGTGAAGCCCACAGAGGTCAAGGGCTTTCCCAAGGTCATTGTTACTAAGTCATATAGAGTCTGGGCCTTGAAAATAATACTTATAACATTTACTGAGAGTCAAACATTATTTGAATTATTTGACTATTCACAATAACCACAGCACCCTGTCTCCTGGATCCCTGGAGGAACTACTTCTGTGTCTCAAGAACCTGGAATCTGGAACTTAAGGGAAGACTGTCCTAGCCTCTCTCCACTCTGGGGGCTCCTCTGGACCCTCTTCAATCTTTTCCATTGTTTGGTAAATGGGGGAGGGGCAAGTTAACAACGCTGAGATGTCCATTTGAGACACAGAATGTTATTCCTTAGCCATGATACCCCAAGTGTTTATGAAGATCCCTTTCCTGCCAGCCCCCATGAGTGTGTGTGTGTGTGTGTGTGTGTGTGTGTGTGTGTAGAAATTCCTTTTAGGATCATTGTACTCTCCCCAAAGCAGCCCCCTCCCTGTCTTCCACGTAGGTTCACTGGACATTTTTGAGTGACCTGGGGTGGGGGGAAGTGTCAGGAGTACTTTTGTGCCAGTAAATAAGATTGGCTTAAAGGGACCAAATACTTTGATGGGGTGACTTACACTTGCTAGGTAAGTTGTTGTATCTATAGTTTTCTGACATTCAGTGTATGAGCTTCTGTTTTGAGTGTCCTCCTCAAGGTGACTGGAAATCTAGCTTCACACCTCAAATACTGAGTGGTGTTAGCCAGTTGCCTCTTGACATTGTGTTACTTTACAAAACTGAGGCCCGGGAAGAATTAATTCCCCAGATGATGAGGTCTTTTTCTCTTAATTCAAGTCACAATATTAATAAAGCAGCTGACTTGAATCTGCTGTGAGAGTTTCATTTGAAAGACAATTAGGCAATTTTATGGCTGACTTGAAGCATTTGTCTCTAACCAATGACTTAATGCAGTGTTACCATCCTAACAGATTCTTCTTGACATCAAAGGGGAGATGGGGACAGAGAGCTTCCAATTAATACATGAGCTGTTATGTTCAAGGCCTGTACTTACCCTGTGCTTGTAGCCTGTGCCTAAAAAGGAGAAGAAAACCAATGTGATCCTGAAAAAGTGTGTCCCCATCCCAAAGACTGGTGGTGTGTGAAAGAATTCTGGCTTTCTCCTAGCCAGGGAGCTTGTAAAGTGAATGCTTTTAGTAAGAGCAGTCTATTCTCTTTTATTGTGATATTAAAGATTTATTGGAATAAATTAATTGCACAAAGGAGCTTCATTGTAATATTTGCAACATGCTTTGAAGATAGTTTGATCAAATTCACCCCATCTAATCTGTATTATTCTTAACCCCTCTTCCTCCTCCTACATCTACTTAAAAGAATTAAAAATCTCTAGTTATACAAAGGGATTTTAATTCAAGATGTCAGTTTATGAGTACAATACATCTTGATCTCTGTCACCTCTTCCATCATTTTCCCCCATTTCTCCTAACCCTACCCATCTCCTCAAATTACCTGGTTCCATTTTCACATATGTACATTGAATATATAATGATTGTTTTTTCCCATCCTTTTCTTGCCCCCTCCTAGACACCCATATCTCCAATCCTGCCAACAAAAGATGTTTCTGCTTTCTGGTATTCATTTTGTTAAATTAAGTTAGCTGCTCAAAGGAGTTACACCTTAGAATCCTCCCCTGTGAGTATCACACTTTAGTCCATTTGTGCATCAATACATATGGCCCTGTATATGTTTTTATATATATTTACAATTTAAATCTAACTTCCACATATGGAAGAAGAGATGTGTTTGTCTCTCTGAATCTGACTTACTTCACTGGACATAATTTCTGGAGGTCCATTCATTTCCCTGCAAATGACATACTATTTTTCCTGATAGATGAGTAAAACTCCATTGTGTGTGGATGTATGTGTGCGGATGTACCCAAGAGTGATATTGCTGGATCATAAGGCAGTTTTATGTTTTGTTTTTTGAGGAATCGCCAAACTGCCTTCCATAGTGATTGCACTAGTTTACAGTCCCGCCGACAGTGTAATAATATTCCCTTTTCCCCTATATTTCTGCCAGCCGTTGTTGATTGTATTCCTGATGATGGCTATTTTTACTGCTCTTCAATCTAACAATTTCTAGTGGGTTTCATTGTGTTCTTTCATATATAGGATTTCCATTTACCTATTTTTACCTTCTTGACATTTCATATCCAGCCCATTCATTCCTTTAATAAGGAACTGCTGCGGCCAGGGATAAGGCTGTGAACTTGAATGGGTTTCTGGTCCCAGGGGACCAGAGAAAGTCAGACCAAGGAGAACACATGGTATCCAAGTTAATAAGTTGATGGTGGGCACAGAAGCCTTGGCAGGAACCTGGCAAACTGTTAGTATTCTCTGCTCAACTAAGTGGAGCACTTAGTTTCTTTAGGGAAAAGAGAAGGCATTGAATGTCTTAAACAAGGGTAAGCTACCCCAATTGCTACTTTAATCAAGTTCATTTAAATGCAATGTATATTTAAAACTTCTGATGATTAACTTCACTTCAGTGTAAGTACTAATACCTGAATTCCTTCATGATGCCTAAGGGAACCTGGATTGAAAAGCTGGGGGAATGGAAATTGTAGGCTTTCATTAAGTATTTATAAGTAGTAAACCCCAAATACCTAGAACCAGGTAGAATACCAAGATTTATCTGCTCTTGGGGAAAAAAAAAATTCTCGATTTGAAAACCTCTGGTACTATATACACTTTACATGTTCCCGAGCCACTCTATTTTGACAGCTGAGCCAACCAGGGAAAAATAAAATCAGTGCAGAAACAAAGTTTGTGTTTTGAATTTTACTGATAAGCATGAGATATCGTATATCTGGCTGTTTGTCTGAGAGGCCAGGCCTGCTGAAATACCGGGGCTGCTGCTCACCAGAGAACCCAGGGCAGTGACCAGGATTCAGGGCATTATTCTCTAGATTGTCTGCTGGATGAAGTTAACCTGAAAGATTTGACCATTGTACCAATCAATGCACTTGGGCTGTACTTGGCTAAATGTAGGAACCATTGTACCAATCAATGCACTTGGGCTGTACTTGGCTAAATGTAGGAAGCAGATTCTTTTGCGACCCTAGGAAGGCAACCTCATAGTGATTCCCAGCAGTTGCTCAGGAATTCCCTAGCCTGAGTTCACATCCTGACATTAGCACGAACTGTGCACTCCTGGGGGAGTGGCCTGACCTCTCTGGTTTACTTGTCAGGCAGGCATTCTAGCACTTGAACTATATATCCAGCCTTTTTTGTTCTCCCTCTCCTCCTCCCTCTCCTCTCCTCTCCCCTCCCCCCTTTCTCTCTCTCTCTCTGTTGGTTGTGGGTCTTGAACTCTGAGCCTGGGCACTGTCACTGAGCTCTTCGGTTCAAGGCAAGCATTCTACCACTTGAGCCACAATGCCACCTCCAGTTTTCTGGTGATTAATTGGAAATAAGAGTCTCACAGACATTCTTGCTGGGGCAATCCTCAGATCTCAGCCTCCTGAATAGCTAGGATTACAGGCATGAGCCACCAGCACCTGGTATGTGCTCTCTCTCTCTTTCTGTCTCTCTGCCTCTCTCTGTGTGTGTCTCTGTCTCTCTTTCTCTCCCTCTCCCTCTCTCTCTCTCCCTTTCCCTCTCTCTCTCCTCCCTCCCCCCCCTCTCATGTCAGTAGGAGGCTTTTACTCGGCCTGGGTACTGTATCTTAGCACTTTTACTCAAGACTGGTGCTCTGCTACTTGAGCCACACTGCCACTTTTGGCTTTTTTGGTGATTACTTGGAGATACAAATCTCATAGACTTTTCTGTCTGGACTGACTTTAAAATGCAGTTTTCACATTTTAGTCTTCTGAGTAGCTAGGTATAAACCATTGGCTGCTGCGTATGTATGTTTTATGCCAATACTGGGGATTCAACTCAGTGCCTGGGCACTATCCCTGAGTTTTTTGCTCAAGGCTGGGCCTCTACTACTTGAGCCACAGCTCAACTTCTGGCTTTTTGGTGGTTAATTGGAAATAAGAGTGTCACAGACCTTCCTGCCTGGCTGGCTTCAAACCACAACCCTCAGATTTCAGCCTCCTGAAAGAGACAGGATTACAGGACTGATCGCTTCCTGGGTGCTTTGGGGTATTTTTGAGATAGTGTCTCACTTTCTGTCTAGGCTGACTTGGACCATGTCCCTCCTGTTTTAAGCTTTCTGCCATAGCTGGATGAAAAGCACCCATAATTACACTTACCTTTTTTTCTGTTGGGAATTTTTTTCTCTGCCGATCTTGAACCTGTCTTTCCATTCTCTGCCTCCTGAATAGCTAGTGTTATTGGCCTAAGGTTAAGGCTATCTGTCATATCTAAGGTTAAATCTCTTCCCTCTCTCTCACATGGCAGTGGTATTGAAGAAATATGATCCTGTGTTTTCTAGAGCAATGCTCCTCAAACTGTGGGCCGGTGCTGGTTTTGTGTTATGGAGAGCAGATGTTTGGAAAGTTCGTAGCAAGTTGATGCTGCTGTAGCATCCAGACCATCGAGTGCTGCTAACAGTAGCATTTGGACAATGTTTACATGTTTGATGATGTTGCAATGGCGCAGATATAATGGCAGGAAGGCATTCCAGAGTAATTTTGCGGCAGGAGTGAATATCACCATGCTGCTGTTTCCATCCAGAATGAGGAAAGTGCTGAGGACCCAAACCAGGGCCTTGCACATGCCAAATGCACATGAAGAACATTGTGCTATGGGTAGCGGGTATAGCTCAGTGCTGTGACTCCTGCCTAGCATGTCAGAGTCCCTGGTTCAATCCCAGCACTACAATAAAATGTCTTCGTCTTTTTTTATTTTTCCTTTTGCCGCTGATACTGAAATTTGAATTCATTGTCCTTTAGTTGTTGCTGCTGTTGTTGTTTGGTGGTAGTCGTGGTAGTGGCAGCGCTAAGGGCCTGAGCTCTGTCCCTGAGCCTCTTTGTGCTCAAGGCCAGCACTCTATCATTTAGCCACTATACCACTTCTAGATTTTTCTGAGTAGTTTACTGGAGGAGATAAGGGTCTGGTGGACTTTCCTGCCCAGGCTGGCTTTGAACTGTAATACACAGATCTCAGCCTCCTGAGTAGTTTACAGGTGTGAGCCACTAGCATCTGGCCATCCCTTAGCTTTTTACTCAAGGCTAGTGCTCTACCTCTTGACACAGCTCTACTTCCAGCTGTGTGTGTATATGTGTGTGTGTGTGTGTGTGTGTGTGTGTGTGTGTCTGTGTGCGCGTGCACGCACGTGCGTGCGCATGCACGTGTGTATGTTTAATTGGAGATAAGAGTCTCACAGTCTTTCCTGCTCAAGCTAGTTTCAAACTTTAATCCTTAGATGTCGGTCTTCTACATACCTAGGATTACAGGCATGAGCCACTAGTATTTGGCTCACAAAAATACCTTGCTGTGAAAAATGTGAGAATAAATCAAGTATCTAAGTAGTATAGTCAGAGTAATTATGTAGTGTGTTTGTGTGTGTATACACACACATATATACACATATGGATGTATATGTATATAGTACACACACACACACATATTTATACACACATATACACCTATTCTTTCATCCCCGTAAGCACAGCTCTGTAAGATTATAGTTATTATAGACTGTAGTTATTATACATTGAAAGAATTCATGTAACTATCCATACCAGGCAGTATTATGCTCAGTATACCTTAGATAACTTAGAAAGCTAGAAGCTAGCTTACTTTTCTACATCAAAACTTTAAAGCTAGGCATACTGGTGCATACTTGTAATTTCAGTTATATAGGAGTCGTAGGTTGGAGAATGCTTCTCTGAGACTAGCCCTGGCCCAAAGCATAAGACCTATCTAAAATCGTTGCTAAAGCAAAAAAGTCTAAGGCATGCATGCTTAGCAAATGCAAGGCTCTGGGTTCAAATCCCCTCTCAGCAATATCAAATAGTAAATAAAAATTAAATAACAACATACATGATGTGTATACACTGTTTTAATAGGCCATTTCTTTTTTTATTTTTAATTGTAAAGGTGGTATACAGAGTGGTTAGAGTTATGTGAGTCAGGTAATAAGTACATTTCCTGTTGAACAGTGTCACCCCCTCCCTTTTTCTGTCTCAGTCCCCCCCCAAATTCCTTCCCCTCAAAGTTATATAGTTCATTTCCAACATAGTGTCTAGTGGGTGTCACTGTTGAATTCGTTCACCCATTGTCCCACCTTTCTTTGCTTCCTCTTCCCCTCCCCAAATCAGATACAATTATATACAAGACTTTATTTGTTTATTTTTGTCAGTCATGGGAATTGAACTTGGTGCCTAGCCTGGTGTTTTTTTTTT
>NW_012267248.1:16571440-16576156 GCF_000151885.1 Dipodomys ordii | reverse complement strand
CACAGTGCCACTTCTGGCTTTTTTCTTTTTGCTTATGTGGTGCTGAGGAATCGAACCCAGGGCCTCAGGCATGCAAGGCAAGCGCTCTACCACTGAGCTAACTTCCCAGCCCCTAGCCTCTGTTCTTGAGCTCTTTTGCTCAAGGCTAGTCCTCTACCACTTTGGGCCACAGCACCATTTCTGGTTTTCTGGTAGTTTATTGGAGATAAGGGTCTCAAGGACTTTTCTACACAGGCTGGCTTTGAACCTCGATCCTCAGATCTCAGCTTCCTGAGTAGCTAGGATTATAGGTGTCAGCCACTAGTGCCCAGCTTAATAGGTTATTTCTTTATAACTTACTTAGTAACAATTGCAGAATGACAAAGTTGTGTGATTACAGTTTCTGTTAATCATCTGTAATGCACATTTCCAGTGAATTAATGTGTATAGCTTTCTAGTTTTTTCTAATTATATTTATTATTTTTAAAATTTATGAATAAAAATTAAGGTCTATGAGGTCTAATTTTTTCTAGTAATGTGCTTTTATCACTTACATATATAACTTCTCAAACTACCACAGGTGAGAAATAAAAAAAAAATCAAGATAGAAACAGCCATCTCTTGGCATTGCATGGCATGTTTTTCTGTTCCTTGTATTTCCTGAGCCAGGAGTAGAGTCAGGATGGGAAGGACAGGACTATTTCTCAATTGATATTACATCCAGCAGGACAGTTCTGGGCCCTGAAATAACCCAGTTTCTCTCCTGTGGTTCTCTGAATAGCTAGCTGTTGCATGTTCTAGAAAAGCATCTCTCTGAGATACAGAGTGGCAGGAACAGCCCAGATTCTCCTGTCTCATTTGCTAAAAGAAAAACATTCTGCTGTGTTTTAGCCTAGTGGGGTGTGAAACCTAGGATAGCTTGCTTTCTGGGGATCCTCAGCCATGGTACAAGTGAGGTGTGGGATATTTAGGCAGAAAATTTCTCCATGTCTATCGTTTGACCACCCTGAGTTATCATAGTATGATGCCAGATCTTTATGATATTTTCAAAGTCTTTGTAACTGGTACCTCTCTTCCAGAGGTTTCTGAGCTATACAGAAGTGGCTCTTGCCAACTCTTTGAGCATAAAGTACTGTTGAAAGCAAGTAAGTGTAGGGCACAGTTTTTTGTTTTTTGTCAGTCATGGGGGCCTGGATGCTGTCCCTCAGCTCTTCAGCTCAAGGCTAGCGCTCTACCACTTGAGCCACAGCGCCACTTCTGGCTTTTTCTGTGTATGGGGTACTGAGGAATTGAACCCAGGGCTTCATGCATGCTAGGTGAGCACTCTACCACTAAGCCACATTCCCAACCCAAGGGCACGGGGTTCTTTAACCCCAAGAATTTTACAGTCACTGTGGATTAGTTCTGAAATCTGCAGTTTTGAGAGCATGGGTATAAATAATGCAGTGCTAAATCACGTCATTCCACACACCGGCTTTTAACATGAAAATCAGCTCAAAGGTATTCCTAATTATAGCTTTGTAATGTCAATGTCAGAGAGTAATGACATTTCCCCCCATCCTATTTGGCCAACAAACTTTCGTTTCTGATCACTAAGAAGAATGTAACTCTTCAGGGGGAAGTAGGGGTTTTATTGCCTAAACAAGCAATTTTGCTGCTAAATTTAAGATGACCAAGTATCTATTTGTTCTTGGTTTGTGTTTGGTATGTTACATTAAGCCTGCTTATATAGAATTTAGATCACAGAATACAATGGAAATGCAAGAAATGTCAGGCATGGTAAAGGTGGTTTGGCTGTTGGTTCTTGACATCTTGCACAGAAAAGCAATAGACTTTGAAATAATAAGTTGGAATGATAATTGATAAACTCAGGGCCTAGCACTTGTGCTTTTGTGTTTCAGATAGGGGTCTTGAGCTTTTACCTGAGCTGGCTTCAGGCTTCCATTACCCTACCTTCACCTCCAGAGTACCTGTTTATTACCCTACAAGACTTATTTTTGAGCTTTTGCTCAAGCTGGCTTTGCCATCTTCCTGGGCATATCTATATATCTATAATAATATATAATATAATATCTATAATAGATCTTCCTCCCCCCCCCAACCAGACCTGGGGCTTGAACTTTTGGCCTGGGCACTGTCCCTGAATTTCTTTTTGCTCAAGGCTAGATTCTATAACTTGAGCCACCATTCCACAGCTGGGTTTTTTGTTGCTTAATTGGAGGCAAGAGTCATATAGGCTTTCCTTTCCTGAGCTGGATTCAAACTGTGATCTCAGTCTCCTGAGTACCTAGGATTATAGGCATGAACCACCAGTGCCTGGCTTGATAGTGTCTTCTTAGAGCTCAGCCAACAGAGGACAGATCGCTGAGCTGCTCAGTGGCTTAACAGTGTCCCTTTCCAGTGCACTTGACCCCTAGCAAGGGCTTGAACTCAAGGCCTTGCTCTTACTCAGTATTTTTACTCAAAGCTGGTACCCTACCATACCTCTTCTTTTGGCTTTTTTGCTGGTTAATTGGAGATAAGAGTCTCCTGGATTTGTCTGCCTAGACTGACTCAAACTGTGATCCTCAGATCTCTGCCTCCTGAGTAGTTAAGATTACAGTCCTGAGACACCTGCAGCCGTCTTTGTGCCCAGGCTTTATGAAGTTGTCCTTTCATTAAAAAAAAAAAAAAGGACAGGGCTCAAGGCTCACAAGGCCTCCACGCTGATGACCTCTCACCAGTCCCCTACACAAAGCTATTCCTGCAAGCACAGGACTCTTATTTCCCCGGAGGCTGTGCTGAGTGGGACTTGACCCTAATTACGGACTGGATTTGGAGGATTTCAAGGAAGGGGAGCTGAGGTTATTTCAGGGTCTCTAAGCAGGAAGAGGCTATTTTTAGTGGCCCAGAAAGTTCAGGGGTGGGGGTGGGGGGAATCCAGGAGCTGAGTATTCTGGGACTTGTGACTAACTGTCCCATTGCAAGTGTCAGCATGGCTCCACTTGTGTGGTGATGGGGGTTTCCCATCAGGACCCCTCCCTGAGGTCAGAGGCACTCTTCCCCAGTGAGATGCCAGCTAGTTCTACCAGCCAGTAAGATATAGCAACAGTGGTTGAAGAGATGGAATTGGAAAAAATGTCAAGGCAGTGTCTATGAGGAGTCTGAAACAAGTCATTCTGAGGCCAGAGCAAGACTTCATTTTCTCCTGAACTTCTGGCTGCTGGATACATTTCCAGCCTCCTTGGACCTGTGTTACCTCTGAAGCTTCTCAAACCCCAAACAGTGAACTGAGTCTTGAAGAAAACCATAGTGAATGAGAATCAAAATGCTTAGCTTGGATGATAACAATACAGCAACATTAATCGTCCTTAGCATTCACTATTATTAAAATCTAGCTTTCTGCACCAAATATTCTATGTGTATAATTTTATATGCTCAGTATATGTGAAAAACAGCTGAGACTCAGAAGTTAATTAGCTTCTCCCCAGTAAAATAGCCCAAGTGGAGCTTGAATTTGATCCTAAATTTATATGATTCTAAAAATACCTAAAATCTGATGTCAACAGCTATGTTCTTTCCCCAACCAAGCCATAAAAAGTTAATATGTATAGCAGGCATGATTTTCCACATATAGACACATGCTGCATAGCAATGTTCTACCCAAAGATGGTGGGCCTGTAACGTTTGAACAGAGCTGAACATTTCCCACTGCCTAGTACTTGTACTGCAAGTACTAGTTTCTGTGTCTAGATATGCTCAGATACACAGGCGCTTAGAGGATGTTACAGTTGCCTACTGTGTTCACTCCAGGGCCATGCTATTCAGTCTAGGAGCCTTGAGCTGTGGGCTGGGCCAGTAGCCTGGGTGTGTGGTGGGCTGCAAAGTGTGGTAATAGTAATATTTGCACCATGATGGAATCACCTGAGGGCATATTTACCAGAATGTATCCTCATCAACAAAAGATAAGAGACTGTGTGTATTTATTTATAACTTGTGTGTGTATATTCATGATAATGGGCCTGATACATGTATTACATTTGTTTTTTTATATTAATATTATATATTTATGTTTGTATGTAAAATTTGTGGAGGAAAAGTATAACAAGCTAAAAATATTAAAAAAGGTTTCTGGTTTTTAGTGCTGGTACTGGGGCTTGCACACAGGGCCTCAAGCTCTTGCTTGGCTTTTTGGCTCTACCACTTGAGCCACACTTCCACGTCTGACTTTTTGTTGGTATTTAGGGATAAGAGCCTCTCAGATTTGGATGCCCAGACTGGCTTAGAACCTTTGTCAGTACAACAATTTTTTTTTAAAGCAAACTAAAGGAAGTATGGATATATATAAATTTCAACAATCCACACTTACTTTTTAAAAAGGAACAAAAGAAAGGAAGTCCCATTGCCTAGGACTTTGCCACTATGGCGGGCAACTACCAAAACCGGGGGAATACCTGGGTTCCTGTCTGTGATGATTATGAAATCATTGTTAACTGCCAGCCCTGAAATGTTAGTTTGAAGGAAACATCTATGGAAATGCTGTTACAGATGGCTTTGCAGGACTATGTATAATGTGCTCTAGTGACAAGTTGAGGTAGGTGTGGGGGGCAGCTGTTGATCAGGCAAGACCTGGGTCTTGGAGGTGGAAGCCACCATCACCCCTTTCTGCTGGCAGCTCCAATAGGACCCAGCCCTGCTGAGCCATGTCAGCGTGCATCAGTGGACTTGCCTTTTGAATGGCCAGCAGTTCTGGTGCGG
>NW_012267248.1:16560200-16567845 GCF_000151885.1 Dipodomys ordii | reverse complement strand
CTGTCCCTCAGCTCTTCAGCTCAAGGCTAGCGCCCTACCACTTGAGCCACAGCGCCACTTCCGGCTTTTTCTTTTTGCTTATGTGGTGCTGAGGAATCAAATCCAGGGCCTCTGGCATGCAAAGCAAGCGCTCTACCACTGAGCCACCTTTCCAGGCCCTGAACTAGATTTTAAAAAATTGAGATATATGTCCTATCATAAAATTCACCTTTTAAAAATACATAGTTCATTGGGTTCTCATATATTCACAAAATTGTCAGTCAACACCAATAATTCCTGAACATGCTCATGACCCAAAAGAAAAATTCCTTAGCCATTAACAGGTGTTCTAGTTTATTCTCCCTTTTCTCTGTAGCAAGCATGCATTCTGCTCTCTGTCTGATTTGCAGATTTGGTTCACATGCAAGTATCCCTAAGCAATCTTTGCTTGATTTCCTAATTCATCCATGTTGTAGGGTGATTCAGGAGTTGGGCTGAGAATTCACACACAATGTGCAGATACTGCATTTTGCTTGTTCACTAGGTGATGGACATCAGGCTCTAGTTTTAGGTTATTAGGACTAATACACTGAGAACTATACAGAACAATATAGTCTTGTATCTAGCAACTTAGATATAGACCTTGGAGCAGAATTGCTGGGCCATGTGATATTACCTTGGTATAGCTGGACTTCTCATAGTATAAAAGTAAAATGAGCTAAGTGCCTGTGGCTCACACCTGAATTTCTAGCTACTCAGGAGGCTGAGATCTGAAGAACCTGGTTCAAATTTAGAAAGTCCATGAGACTCTTATCTCCAATTAACCTCCAGAAAACCTCAAGTGGAGATGTGGCTCAAATGGTAGAGGATTAGCCCTGAGCAAAAGAGCTCAGGGACAGCACTCAGGCCCTGAGTTCAAGCCTTACAACCAACCAAAAATATAAATAAAATAAGTTAGGCAGTTTCTGTGGTAGTACTCTAGAGCACTGTATTACAGACAGGGAGGTTTTCTCACTATGAGAAAAGGTTCTTTTCCTCTAGGGCTTTGTCATTTTGTGAGAAGAATCCAACAAGGATGGTGTTGTAATGGAGCATTATCCAGAGTCCCATACTGAAAGCATGTGGTTGACGTAGTAATGCTTATGTTTTCATTTCGGTCATCATTTCCCAGCATGGGGATGTATGCACACGACAAACACATCAGATGATCATCATCCTCTGGTACTATGAATTATTCAAATTTACAGTTCTGCTGCATTTGTAGACAAAGAGCCCTCCACCTTGCTGTTCTCAGCGTGGCCTGAAAATTTTCATTTCTTCAGGTTGTCTCCTGAAGACTGAGGAAGCCTAACTAATTACATTTTCCTTGTAGGAATAATTTGACTATGATAATAATGAAACTGTCTTGAGGGAAATGAGTATTTTAAGATTGCCTAAAACCCTTGGGTGTGAATATCTTTGGGGCCAGTTCTGGTCATATAATAAGCAGTTTAAGGTCAGTGTTATTTCTGTGATACCAGTTATAAAGGTTCACATTAAGATGAGGTAGAATTTTAAAGATGAAGTCGAATTTCAATTTTTTTAGTTAAAAATTGTTATTATAAGGATGATGTACGGAGGAGTTACAATTACACAAATCAGGTAAAGAGTATATTTCCTATCAAATGGTATACATAATGAAACAAACTCCAAAAGATGCGGAAACAAGGACTTTTTTCTTAATTGTTTTTTCCTTTTTCTGGTGATTGTATTTTTACCTTATATAAGTTGTATTCATGTGCACATCTGTGGGAGGGTGGGGAGAGGGCTCAGGATGAAAGGAACAAGGATGAAAAAACTGGACATTTGATGGAAGTGAACTATGCAGCTTGGGGGTGAGATGGGAGGGAGGGAATGGGAGAGAATGAGGGAACAGATGATACTATGTGAAAGGAAATGTACTTACTGACATATGTAAAGGTAACCCTGCTGTATGTATGTATGTGTGTGTATACATATATAGAGAGAGAGGGGGGGGAAGGGAGGGAGGGAGAGGGAACATTTCCTTTTGGACAGTGTCACCTCTTCCCTTGTATAATGTTCAGCCTAAAGGAGATGCCACATGGTTCCAGCAGAAAAGAGTTTATTGGGTGAGAGCATACTGCTGGCCTGCATGAGAGGGAGGTATGTAGGGAGTGCAAGGGATACAAGGGAAGGGGAAGGGAAGGGGGGTAAGGGGCAAGGGAAAGGCTGCAGGGGGGCCAGGGGCAAAACAAAGGGACAGAATTAATCATGGAGACTGATCTATAGGGAGAGGGTGGGGAGGAGGTGTGGCCTCAGGGAAGACCCCAGAGCCTGGGGGACCTCCCACTGCTCCCAGGTATGCCAGTTTCCTGGCTTATGAATGCTGGGTGGGGGCTTCTGGGGAAGGGGCCTTTTTTCCAGAGTGGACCTAACATCTCACTCCCTCATGCTTTGTAAATTGTTTTTGTGCCTGTGTTGAGCTTGAACCCAGGGGCTCAGGGATCTCCCCTAGCTATTGTGTTTGAGGCTAGTGCTTTACCATTTGAACCACAGCTTTACTTCTGGCTTTTTTGCTGGTTAATTAGAAATGAGTCTGATGGACTTTCCTGCCCAGGCTGGTTTTGAACTGTGATCCTCAGATCTCAGCCTCCTGCATAGCTAGGATTACAGGCATGGGCCACCAGCGTTCAGCTCAGAATTGTAATTTGAATAATTCATGGTATCAGAGGATAATTTGATGTGTCATCATAGGTAGATACGACGTGTGATATAAATTTTGGTTGAGGAATCTATTGAACCAGCCCTTCCCATAACTAGTTGTGGCTGAAGCTTGAGATTTGGACAATATACAGTTTGGAGGAAAGCCTTAGCTAAAAAAGAACCATAAATCACCTGGGTTAGGGGATGTTACCGAGAGGATGCGCTGACTTCAGGTGGGCATTCTGGGAGGCCTGTTCTCCACCTGACTTGGGCCTTGCCTTTCTTGGGGACCCGTGGGGGCTACTGGTTCACCTTGTGTCTTCCTGGACCAGCTGCTGTATGTGTTATCCATCGCTGGAATGTCAGGATGTTGAGGATGGGGCAGAATTGCCACTTCTCCCCAATGGCAGCTGTACTCAAAGTCCTCATCCCTGTCCTCTGCCTGGACTCCGGATGCCAGCAGAGCGCTGTGCTGAAGCAAGCCCTGTCTCATGCTGTGTGCTCAGTAAGGCCAAGGGACCAAAGTCTCCCTGCTGTCCCACTGGGGAACTATAAACAGGTTGGGAAAGCTGGGGAGATCTAGTTGGGGCACTTGGCTGCCGGTGATTTTATATGTGCAGACCTACATACACCTCCTATTCACCGAGTGCGTTCTCTGTGCCAAGTGCTGTGCTAAGTGCTTGTTTATTGCTTTCATCCTTTGAGTTACCCTGTTAATCAGTAGCTGTCATTATTAAGCCCATTTGACCGCTTAGGATAGGAAAACCTATCACCTGTCCAGGCTCCTGAAGCACATCTAGTGGATGGACTTGTGTAAACAGACCCTCTTCTCCCTCACTGCTTCTGCTCACCCCTGCCCCACCCAGCATTGCAGAATTGAGAAGAGGCTCACGTAGTCAACTACAGTCAGTGATGGGGAGACGGTCTGTGCACTAGTGACGTGTCTAGGTCATGGTGTATGCTCTTATTGGAGATGGATAACATTACAGTGAAATCACCTCTCACCTGCATATTACTGCTGATAGTTGCAGCTTTTTGTTTCTGTGTGTGTATCAGTACTAGGGCTTGAAATCAAGGCCTGGGCATTCTCTTTAGCTTTTGCTGCTCAAGCCTATCACTCTACCATTTGAACAACAGCTCTACTTCTGGCTTTTGGAGATGAATTGTTGATAAGAGTTTTGTGGACTTTTCTGCCATACCTTTGAACTGTAACCTCAGATCTTAGCCGCTCTAATAGGATTACAAGTGTGAGCCACTGGTGCCTGGCTAGTTATTAGAGCCAGTCACCAGTGGCTCACACCTGTAATCCTAGCTACTCAGGAGACTGAGATCTGAGGATTATAGTTCAAAGGATTGTAGGACAGTCCATGAGACTCTTATCTCCAACAAACTACTCAGAAGATGAGACTGGCATCAAGGTTTCCTTCATGCTTGTTGTATAGAATTGGACACTGACAGCTCCATGTGGCTGTAACTTAGTGCAGCAGTGTGTCCTAAGGGTAGACTGCTGGTACTTGGAGATTTGAGGTGCTTGCTTCAGCCAGTCTTTTCCACGCACATCACCACAAGTCATAACTCTACTGCCGTCATATCCATAGCAAGTGCATCCCTACTGCAATTTCTCACTCCTAAAGATGGAGACATTGCATTACATATGAAGGCATGGGGAAATGTAGGAAGGACTGTGCACTCAGAGCTCCTTAGCCTGGAGTCCAACAGCCCTCAGTGGTAGCAAGGGATCCTTTGCTTACAACACCATTCATTTGTACCAAAGTGACAAAGTACATCTCTGGCCCTGGCCTTCAATCTCTTTCCTCCGATTTACCACCAAAAAGCCAGATGTGGAGCTGTGGTTCAAGTGGTAGAGTGCAAAAATGCTCAGGGAAAGTATCTAGGCCCTGAGTTCAAGCCCCAGCAACATGCACATGTGTTCTCTCTACCCTTCCTCCCTCCCTCCTCCCCTCCTCACATACACACAACCACACACACAAAGAAATTAGAGAGGTTGGAAAGTTCAGCCTTGTACTAGAGAGATTCCAAGTCTGAGAATAATTTCAATCTCAGGATACTAATAATTTCCAGTTCTATATGTAAGTATTCAAGCATGGTCTCAAACCCAAAAGTAACTTTTAAAATTGTCTTTTAGGGATGGAAAGTAAATTCAGGGCTTTGAGCATATTAGCAAGCACTTACCACTGCACTACATCCTCAACTCTCAAAAATTTTAATTATTAATTGATTTCAAAATTTAAACCCAGTTCTTATACCGTACTCCCTAGTAACAATTTTCATATTTCTTCCTCCACTGAATTTTCTCATAATCCACAATGTCCCAAAACTGCTGTTCCATTTTTCTTGCTTGCTTGCTTTCTTGCTTTAAAAAAAATTTTTTTAAGGCCTGGGCACTGTCCTGAGTTTCTTTTTCTCAACGCTAGTACTCTACCACTTGAGCCACAGTGCCACTTCCAGCTTTTTCTGTTTATGTGGTACTGAGGAATTGAACCCAGGGTTTCATGCATGCTAGACAAGCACTCTACCACTAAGCCATATTCCAGCCCTCCCCTTCCTCCCTCTCCCTCTTTCCCTCCCCCCTTTCTCTCCCTCCTTTCTCTCTCCTCCCTCTCTATCTCTCCTCTCTCTCCTCTCCTGTGGCTTGAAATCAGGGTCTGACCTCTGTCCCTTAACCTCTTTGTGCTCAAGACTAGTGCTCTAACACGTAAGCCATAACACCACTTCTGGCTTTTTCTGAGTAATTTATTGGAGATAAGTCTCATAAACTTTTCTGCCCAGGCTGGCTTTGAACCTCGATTGTCAGCCTCCTGAGTAGCTAGGTTTATAGGTATGAGCCAACCTCTCTTGCTCCATTATTCATTCTATGTGACCTTTTCTTTTCTTTTCTTTTTCTGGGTAGGGGCTAATAACAGAGTTTGAACATGAGATCTGGTGTTCTCAGCTTTCTTGCTCACAGTTAGCACTCTATCACATGAGCCATGCCTTTAGTTTGGTATATTTGCTGGTTAATTTCAACATGGAGTTTCATGACTTTGAGCTGTGACCCTATATGTATCAGCCTCCTGAGTAACTAGGATTACAGTCATGAGTCACCAGCACCAATCTTGTGTGGTATTTCTTCATCTCTCCTTTCAAATCTTTATTATATAGATTGGCTTTAACTTCCTTCCTTGGTTAGTCAACCTTCTCATCTTTTTTTCCTGCCCATTTTCTTAACACTGCAGCCAAAAGCCCAGGAATTTTCTGGCAAGGGCATGTCCTTAGATGAGGCAGAGGGTAGGAAGACATAACAATGCTGACTTCAGACAATTGTAGTCCAATTTGTTAAGTACTCCAATGAACTTTTTTTTTTAAAGGATATTACTTTAGGGTCAATAGTGATGCACATCTCTAGTTCTAGTTATTTAGGAGGGAGAGGCAAGAGGATTACAGTCTGAGGCAAAAGCAGGAGACCCTACCTGGAAATAAAAGCAAAAGGACTAGGATTATCCAGGTACCAGTGGCTCATACCTGTAATCCTGGCTACTCAGAAGGCTGAGATCTGAGGAGCACAGTTCAAAGCAAGTCTAGCCAGGGAAGTCTGTGAGACTCTTTTCTCCAATTAACTACCCCAAAAAGCCAGAAGGGATCTGTGTTTCAAATGGTAGAGTACTAGCCTTGAGCATAAAAGCTCAGGGACAGGGCCCATGCCCTAAGTTCAAGCTCCAAGACTGGCACCAAAAAAAAAAAGAAAGAAAGAAAAGGACTATACTATGGCTCAAGTGCTAGCTAGGGCACTTGTAAGTAGAAGCCCTGAGGTCAGTCCAGTACAACAAAAACAAAACTCCTAAACAGCCAACCTGTTATTTTATACTGACTTCATTCAATATTTTTGTAACAACACAAGATGTAAAAACTATTGTTCTTCCCATTTCTATCCATGAGAAAATGGGCTGAGAGTCATAAGAAACATACCTAAACTAAGTACCAGAACTGAGATTTTAGCTTAGGGTTTGGGGCCTTAGGGAATTTCAGGGTAGAAGAGTATTATGGGAATCTTCTGAGAGGAAAAGCCATTTCAGCCAGATGTAAAGAGGGGGAGGATTGGGAAAGAGATCTAACAGCAAAGATGCCAGGAGGGTATTTTCAGGCTGCTCCGAGTACCCTTGTACCCAGGAAGTGGTGCAGAAGGCAGGGAGGAGAGGATATCGGAAGAGGTGGCTGGGTACGGAACCAAGGGCGAGGGTATACGTGGCTCTGTATATCACTAGACTTCATTCTGGGACCACATGAGCAGGGAGAAGAGCCACAATTGCATGTATGTTTTGAGAAGAGACCCTGACAAATGAGTGATCACAGAGGGAGTTCGTAGGTAGGGAGAATAACTTTTTTTTTTGGGGGGGGAGGTGTGTCTTAGGGCTTGAACTCAGGGCCTAGGTGCTGTCCCTAACTGTCCCTGAGCTCTTTTGCTTAAGCCTAGCGCCCTACTACTTTGAGCCACAGTTCCACTTCAGGTTTACTGGTGGTTAATTGGAAATCAGAGTCTCACAGATTTTCTTGCCTGAACTGCCTTTGAATGGTGATCATCAGATCCCAGCCTCCTGAGCAGTAAGAATTATAAGCATGAACCATCAACATGGGGTGAGAGAATGACCTTTTTTTTTTTGCCAGTTGTGGGGCCTGAACTCTGGACCTGGGCACTGTCCCTCAGCTCTTCAGCTCAAAGCTGGCACTCTGCCACTTGAGCCACAGTGCCACTTCTGGCTTTTTCTGCTTATGTGGTGCTGAAGACTTGAACTCAGGGCCTCATACATGCTAGGCAAGCACTCTACCACTGAGCCACCTTCCTAGCCCTGAGAGAAAGACAGTTCTGTAATGAGCAGTGCTCCCAACTCTTAAATGATTCCTCCACATAAAACAGTCTTTGAGGGCTGGGAAGGTGGCTCAGTGGTAGAGCGCTTGCCTTGCATGC
>NW_012267248.1:16527185-16557645 GCF_000151885.1 Dipodomys ordii | reverse complement strand
TGGGGCCTGAACTCTGGGCCTGGGTGCTGTCCCTCAGTTCTTCAGCTCAAGGCTAGCGCTCTACCACTTGAGCCACAGCGCCACTTCTGGCTTTTTTCTTATGTGGTGCTGAGGAATTGAACCCAGGGCCTCAGGCATGCAAGGCAAGCGCTCTACCACTGAGCCACCTTCCCAGCCCCATCATGAGTTTAACGTTTGTTTGTCATGGTAGGTTTTGGTTTCACCATCTAAGGTAAATGATAGTTTCTCTGGGTAGATCAGTTTGGGTTGGCAGTTGTTGATCTTCACTGGATTATACCATTGCAGGCTGTCCTTGTGTGTGGAGAGGTCTTCAGTGATTCTGATTTTCTTTCTCTTGTAATATAACTCCTTCTTTAATTTTGTGGCATTAAAATCAGTTCCTTGCTATTCATCTCTAATGTTTTTACTATGATGTGTACAAGTGTTTCTTCTTTGATCCTGTCTACTGGGGGCCTCTATATGCTTCTGTTTAGCAGGGGAGATTTTCTCTCTTAAGAGTAGGGAAGTTCTCAGCAATTATTTTACTGAATACATTTTTTGATAGCTTTGCTATTAAATTCTTCCCCCTCATCAATCCTCATCATGTGTAGATTTGATTTCTTAGCTGAATCTGCCAATTTCTGGACTTCTCTTTGGTAGGTTCTGAGTGGTTGTTTTTTTTTTTTCCATACTTTTGACTTTTTGTTCTAGCTCCTCTTTTTTCATCCTCGACTTCTGAAGTTTTGTTTTCCAGTTCACTTATTCTGTTTGCGTTGTGGAAATTGAACAGTAATTTTATGGTTCCAAGATCAGTTCTTAGAGTGTCCATTTCATCTTTTAATGTGTATAGAGTATCTATTTTCCCTGTGTATCTTTCTGGGAACCTAGGATTTTCTTTGTCATTTCTTCTGTGAGCTCTTGAAGTTGTTTTTGAATCTCCCCTTTTATTTTACTGACCATTTCCCTCATCATTACTTTAGTGGTTCTTTGGTCATCCATCCTCCTTTTTTTCTCACTGGAGTCCTTCCATGGATTGTTGTTGGCTTTTGGATTTAGTTTGCTGTCTTGATTGCTCATGAATCTTGTCATCGTTCGTTGTGATTTAGGCATTTGGGTTCAGAGATTGTCAGGGCCGTGGCCCCAGCTTGGCCTGTTTGCGCCTGACCAGCGGCAGCCCTCGCTTGGCTTGGACGAATTGGCCCTGGGTAGGGAGCCCACACTAAGGTCACCGGGCCAGCAAACGCCTGTGCGCATGCTCAGCCCTGAGCCTGTTGGATGAGCCAGGTCAGGTCTGCGGCGGGGACTGGAAGGGTTAGATTCCAGTCTCTAAGAGGGACCTGCGCTGGCCGCTGCTGGACCGCTCCCGCCACCAGGCCGCTCCTGCCGCGGATCCTGCTGCTCATCCACTGGGCAGCTTGCTCCCCCCATGGAGTTACTCCAGCTGCTAGAGCATGGCCGCTAATGGCCACTAGACCATCCCTGCTGCTGACCTTTCCTGCTGCTCGGATACTAGGCCGCTCCCGCCACCAGGCCGCTCCTGCCAGTCGGCCGCCCGGGCACTCTCCCGGGTCTGCCGGGCGGCACCGTGGCAGGTGGCCGTTCCCTGGTCTCTGTCTCCGTCCGCGCTGTCCAGGTCCAGGGTCAGAAGGCTGCGGCCTGCTGGTGGGCTCTGGGGGCCAAGGAAGCCACAGGCCGCTTTCGCCTGCTGCTGGGTGGGATGGGGGACGGGGAGAGCCTTTCACGATTTTCCATCCTTATAGAAGTGATGAGGTTTTTACTTCAGTTCCTAGGACTCTCTGCTTGTTCGTATATTTGTTGTTGTCCATCTTTTGGGGAGAAGTGCGTGTGAGGAACCCAGATCTCTGTTTGGTTGGAGAGCTGGAGCACTTCCCTGTTGCTTGGCCGCCATCTTCCTGCCTCTGTCCACTAATTCCACATGTTTCTGAGTCATAAAGCATGTTGTCCAAGTCAAGCAATGTGCAGGTGATTTCCACCTAGGATCCTAGCTATTCAAGCAGTTGAGATCTGAGGAACAGGGCAGGAAAGTCTGTGAGACTCCTGTCTACAATTGACCACCAAAAAGCCAGAAGTGGAGCTGTGTGGCTCAAGTGGCAAAGCACTAGCTTTACACTGTGAGTGCCAGGTCCTGAATACCTGCGCCCGGCGCGCGCGCGCGCACACACATGCACACACACACACACAAACACACACATGCGCGCACGCGTGCACACACACACACACACACAGAGAGAGAGAGGCAGAGCTGAAGATTGAGTCTAAGCGATCTGATTTCAAAGCATGTGTTCTTTTTTGGTTTTGTGCCAGTCCTCGGGCTTGCACTCAGGACCTGAGCTGTTTTACTCAAGGCTCATGCTCTGCTGGTTGAGCTATACCTCCACTTCTTGCTTTTTGGTGGTTAATTGGAGGTACAAGTCTTATGGAGTTTCCTGTCCAGTCTGACTTTGAGCCATGATCCTTGAATCACAGCTTCCTAAGTAGCTGAGATTACAGGTGTGAACCACCTGGCTTCAAAGCATGCTTTTTTAAAAAAAGTTGTTATAAAAGTGATGTAAGGGGCTGGGAAGGTGGCTCAGTGGTAGAGCGCTTGCCTTGCATGCCTGAGGCCCTGGGTTCGATTCCTCAGCACCACATAAGCAAAAAGAAAAAAGCCAGAAGTGGTGCTTTGGCTCAAGTGGTAGAGCGCTAGCCTTGAGCTGAAGAGCTGAGGGACAGCGCCCAGGCCCAGAGTTCAGGCCCCACGACCAGACCCCCCCCCCAAAAAAAAGTGATGTATAGAGGGATTGCAGTTTCATAAATCAGGTAATGAATACATGTCAACATAGTGTCTAGTGAGTGCCACTGCAGCATTTGTTTACCCTTTGTCTCCCCTTTTCTGTGTCCGTCTTCCCCTCCCAAATACAGATAAATGAAAAAACAAGACAAAAAGGAAAGAAAACAAACACAATTAAAAAAAAACAAAACCTTGTTTCCATTTCCTGGAGTTCATTTTGATAAATACTTTATGTGATCAGAGGCACAATGTGTCTTTGAGTTTAACACTATCCTCCTTTGGTCTTACTATGTGTGAATGTCTAAAGATCTGTATGATTTATCATGTCCAGTGTATTTTATTTTAGATCTAACTTCTACATATGAGAGAAAACATGTGCCATTTGTCTCTCTGAGCTTGGCTTACTTACCTCATATGATTATTATTCATTTCTCTGCAAATGACATAATATTCTTTCTAATAATGGCTGTGTAAAAGTCCACTATTTATAGGTACCACATTTTTTTGATCTGTTCATCTATGTTAGGGCATCTGGGCTGTTTCCATAACTTGCCTAAAGTGAATAGTGCAACAATGAACACAGAATATACATTTTTTTTGTCAGTCCTGGGGCTTGAACTCAGAGCCTGGGCACTGTCCCTCAGCTCTTCAGCTCAAAGCTAGCACTCTACCACTTGAGCCACAGTGCCACTTCTGGCATTTTCTGCTTATATGGTGCTAAGGAATTGAACCCAGAGCTTTGTGCATGCTAGGCAAGCATTCTACCACTAAGCCACATTCTCAGCCCAAAGCATATATTCTTAATCTCCATGCTTTGCTGTCTCAAATCCGGAGGACTTAATGGTTAGTTGAAAGTAGATAAAGAAGAGGGGCTGGGAAGATGGCTCAGTGGTAGAGCACTTGCCTTGCATACATGAGGCCCTGGGTTCGATTCCTCAGCACCACATAAGCAAAAAGAAAAAAGCCAGAAGTGGCGCTGTGGCTCATGTGGTAGAGCACTAGCCTTGAGCTGAATTGCTGAGGGACAGCACCCAGGCCCGGAGTTCAGGCCCTA
This sequence comes from Dipodomys ordii, assembly GCF_000151885.1. NCBI lineage: Eukaryota > Metazoa > Chordata > Mammalia > Rodentia > Heteromyidae > Dipodomys > Dipodomys ordii. The sequence goes on along the minus strand of NW_012267248.1, from coordinate 16,553,800 downwards.
CGACCGGACCCAAAAAAGAAAGAAAGAAAGAAAGTAGATAAAGAAGAGAAACATTCAGGGCTGGGAAGGTGGCTCAATGGTAGAGTGCTTGCTTTGCCTGCCTGAGTCCCTGGGTTCGATTCCTCAGCAGATTTCCTAAGTAGAAAAAGCCAGCAGTGGTGCTGTGGCTCAAGTGGTAGAGCTCTAGCCTTGAGCTGAATTTCTGAGGGACAGCGCCCAGGCCCAGAGTTCAGGCCCCATGACAAACCCCTTTACCCCCCCCCAAAAAAAAAAAGAAAAAAAGAAACATTCCAGATAAGGAGAACAGGTTGCCAGATGATAGACAGCCCCTTAATGGGATAATAGGTAACACAGAATAAGGGATGATTTGCAAAGGGGGATGGTGGTTCAGATGTGAACACGTTGAGAGAGGATATTCAAGTAAACTGTCTCCTGGGTGGCTGGGTATTTAAATACAGAGCTTCAGATAAAGTGAATGAGGCTAAAGAAGTAGACATGAAGAAGGCTGTTTCTAAGCAGCAGAGAGGATGTAGGCTGCAGGGAGGAGGAAGATGTGAAGAAGGCTGTTTCTAAGCAGCAGAGAGGATGTAGACTGCAGGGAGGAGGAAGGCTGAGATCTTCTAGGGAAGTAACTAAGAATCTCTGGGGCATGCTAAAACATTTGGTGCCTGCCAGAGAGAAAATAGGAGATAGTCGAAGGGTTGGTAGAAGAAAGAGAGCAGCTCACAGAACCCAGGAGAGGAGGAAGTTTGATGAGGGAAGGATAGTAGCCATGACTGAGGTGACAGGATTGTGTAAGGTTAGAGCGGAAACATTACCATTATATTTGGCAGTTAGGTCAGAGTCAAAGCAGGGCAGGGAGAGGGAAGGGATGACATTGTCCAAAAAGAAATGTACCTTTTACCTGACTTACGTAACTGTAACACCTCTATACATCACCTTTACAATAACAATCAACAAAAGCAGCTGGTGGGAATGAGAATATTACCAGACCAGAAGTTGATACCGCACTAAGTCTATCACTATTCTGTGATATGACCAGCAATTGTACTTGTTTCCCCAAGTGAGATGAAATCATGTCCACCCAAATAGCTTGCACACAAAGGTTTATGGAAGTTTTATGTATGCTTGTCAAGAATTGGATGCACCCAAAATGTTCTTCAGTAGATATCCACCTATAAAATGGAATATTACTCAGCACCAAAAAGAAGTGAGATATTGGGGCTGGGAAGTTGGCTCAAAGGTAGCTCAATGCTTGCCTTACATGCATACGGCCCTGGGTTTGATTCCTCAGTACCACATAAGCAGAAAAAGCCAGAAGTGGTGCTGTGGCTCAAGTGGTAGAGTGCTAGCCTTAAGCTGAAGAGCTGAGGGACAGTGCCCAGGCCCAAGTTTCAGGCCCCACGACGGCAAAAAAAAAAAAAAAAGATATCATACTATGAAAAGGTCATAGAGTGCATATTACTAAGAGCAAGGAGACAGTCTAAAAAGGCTGCAATACTGTGTAATCCCAGTGAGATGGAATTATGGAAAAGGGAAAGCTACAGAGCCCATAGAAGGCCAGGGGTTGTAGTGGGGAATGAGGAAGAGTTGAATTCATGGAGCACAGGGATTGTTGGGGCAGCAAGTTATTCTACATGATACTTCGATAGTGTCATGCATTTGTCCAGATCCATGAAGCCATTTAACACAGAGTGAACCCTAACATAGCCATGGGCTTAATTATGTGTTGTTGTTTTTTTTTGGGGGGGGGTCGGTCATGGGACTGAACTCTGGGCCTGGGCACTGTCTCTCAAGCTCTTCAACTCAAGGCTAGCACTCTACCACTTGAGCCACAGCACCACTTCCGGCTTTTTTCTGCTTATGTGGTGCTGAGGAATCGAACCCAGGGCTTCATGCATTTGAGGCAAGCACTCTACCACTGTTTACTTAATTATAACAATTCATTAATGATAACACATACACCACATGAATATAAATTATTACTACAAGGGAAAATGGGATAAAAGCAAAGGGTTATATGAAAACTCCACTTTCTGTTTAGTTTTTCTGTAAACCTAAAGGTACTCTAAAAAGTCTATTAGTCAAATTAAAAAAGAAGAAGTAAGTGAACAAAAGGAAAGGAAGAAGGGGCTGGGAAGGTGGCTCAGTGATAGAGTGCTTGCCTTGCATGCCTGAGGCCTTGGGTTTGATTCCTCAGTACCATAATAAGCAGAAAAAGCTGGAAGTGGTGCTGTGGCTCAAGTGGTAGAGTGCTAGCCTTGAGCTGAAGAGCTGAGGGACAGTGCCCAGGCCCAGAGTTCAGGCTCCACCACCGACAAAAAATAAATAAAATAAATAAAAAGGAAAGGAAGAAATAAAAGAAGCCAAATACTTACTATCTTAAGATAGCAGCATGAACCATTACTATCATTAATTCTGTGTACATCAAAAGTACAGCTAATATGTTACATTTATATAAATATATTTAATTATATACATAAATATTTATCTTATATATAACTATATCTCTATATAAATATATAGTTATATATAGTATTTATAGTTTATCTAGTTATATATAACATATATACTAAATAACTATGTAACTGTATACTAACTATACTGTAGTATATATATATATACAGTATATGTAGTAGTATATATACAGTATATATACTATACACAATATATACAGTATATATACTGTCATATATACACTATATACTGTGTATAGTATATAAACTATAGTATATATGTATGCATGTACATAGTTATATAGTCTAGTTATAATTATATATGTAGACTATATATAATTTCTTTCTGCTACTAACTTTAGGATTCCCCATTAGAAATACAGTGCAGTTTCTTTAGCATGGTGTGAAAGATTGTCATGGTTTCTCTCTTGCTGCCCAATTTTCCAACATCTCTGACCATTGCCGAGATGTTGCAATTCTCTCTCTGCCCCTCTCTTCTGTGCATATTTTGTTTGCGGTCTTTCAGGCTTCTTTGCCTATGTTCTGCCCCTACTGTTACCCTCTGCCTATGTCTTCTTCCACCCTCTCCACCCAACAAACATCTACGCGTACTGCTACACCTTCCCATGAGAACTTGCTGACCTCCTCATCCACTAAGCAAGCATAGTTCTTTAGGCCCATTTTGTCAATATAAACATAGACCACCACACAATAACAAAGAATTGGGGGCAGAGACACCAGAGGAAAGCAGATTTGAGGATTGGTCAGGCATTAAGATGTGACTGCAAGTTGTCATTCTGTAGGGATGGTTTTGTTACCTGGTGTTGCTGGTTTGATTTACCTTTTGTAATTGTGAATTACTCAGGGTTTACAGTGGGTAGAAGAAAATGCTGAGCATCTGGTGCTGTCCAGTGTTGTGGTGCTGACTTAGGAAGATGTAGAAACCAGCGATTCTTTTCCTGGAGGTATGGGCCTCTGTTTTGGGGAGGGCCAGGGAGAAGAGAATGACACATCCTTCTTCTACTGTCCCTTAGAGGGCTTACGGCCATATCTTCCTCATGTGTTTGGAAACAACAAAAATTAGCTGTCTATCTGTGCACTTCTTTTTTATAAGATCTGCATACTCCTGTAGATCATTAATGACTCTAAGAAGAAACTAGTCATTAGATTTTTTTTAACTTGTCAATGCATGGATATTAAGCACCATTTGTGTTCTGGGGACCATGCCAAAAACAGGGTTCCTGTCCTCCACAGTTCTGTGTAACTAAAGACCAACCTTGTGCCAATACAGCAGTCACACCATGAAGAGTACTGTTGTAGGCTACTAGGCCCACCCTATAACAGTACTGTAGACTAAAAGGTGTTTTTTTTTTTAATTTTTGTTTTTGTTTTTGTCAGTCATGGGGCTTGAACTCTGGGCCTGGGCAATGTTCCTGTGCTCTTCAGCTCAAGGCTAACACTCTACCACTTGATCCACAGCACCACTTCCAGTTTTCTGGTGGTTAATTGGAGATAAGCGTCTCACAGTCTTTCCTGCCCGGGCTGGCTTTGAACTGTGATCTTCCTGAGTAGCTAGGAATACAGACGTGAGCCACCAGTGCCTGGCTAGGCTGGAAGGTTTTCACCACAGATACTTATTTTCTCCCAGTTCTAGAAGCTGGGTGTTCCAGATCAAAGTTCAGCAAGGTCCAGTTTCTGATACAGGCTGTTCTTGGCTTCTAGATGTCTGTTCATGCTTTATCCTTTTGTGTCCTTTCTACCACAAAGAAAGGCTATAGGAAAGCTGAGGGAAGAAGGAAAAACAGATCTGTTTTTCCTTGTCTCTTATTTTCAAATACAGTCACAGGATTCAGGGCCTCAGCATATGGGTGGGGAGAGGGCACCGTTAACCCATGGCAGGAAGTGATCAAGAACTGCAGATGACAGGTCTGAGTGAAGGATCATCTTGCCTTGGTAAAAGTGTGGCTGGCAGGCAAGACACTGAGTCTGGATTTGGCACGTGTGTATGTTTGTTTGCTAAGCAGTCTCAATTTGGAGGTTCTGGTGATCTAACAGAGCCAAACGAACCATTAAGTTATTGTCATGCATAAGAGAAGGATATCTTTGCTGGGTGCAGTCGCTCATGCTTATAGTCCCAGCTACTTTGCCTGAGTTGGCCTGATTCCAGGCAAAGTTGATTCCAGGCCAACCCAAGAAAAGTTATGGAGATCCTATCTCAAAAATTTAGACTAATGAGGTGGCACATGCCTGTAATCCCAGCTAGGCTGGAGGTAGACTATGGTAGGAAGATTGCCATCTGAGGCCAGCTCCAAAAATACAAAAACAAAACCAAACCTAGAGACCTTCTGAAAAAAATAAACCCAAGCAAAAATGGCTGGGGACAGGACTTGAGGCCCTTGAGTTCAAACCCTAACCCTCCCTCAAAAAAAAGATCTCTACCTCACAAGCCTTTTGTCAGCCACAGCCCCCTTTATTCAGCCTATGTGACTCTTACATCGGGAAGCAGCTGTGCCCAAGGGTAGCGTATTTTACTGGAGCTGCTGCTTTATGCCTCCTGCAAAAGTGACCATTTCAAAGATCCCGTAATTGCCAGGGTGAGATGAGTTACTGTGCTTGAACTACCTGTTGCTTTGCCATTCAGAGTGTATGAAATGAATCAGAAGCTCGCTAAAGAGCCATGTCCCTGCCTGTCACTGCCTTCATTGAACAGCCTTCCCTCATGGCCGCCAGGCTCTGAGAGTCAGCACAGGCCCTACTGTGGATAGTCTCCTGTTAAGGCTTTGTTCCTGTGGGAATAGATCCTCTTAGAAGTAGAAAATACCTTCAGAAGGAGAAGGTAATAAACCATACCTTTCTTTCAACTTAGCCATTCTTGTTTGCATTTTACTTCTGGCATCCGGGCCCTGAGGATCACTTATCAGCCGGCAAAAGAAGAGTTTCTCTTCCCTTCCCTTTTCTCCCCGCCCCCCTTTCTTTGGTGCTTGAAATCAATGGCTAGGTGCTGTCCCTTAGTTTTTTCACTCAAAGCTGGTACTCTACCACTTGGGCCACAGCTCCACTTCTGGCTTTTCAATGGTTAATTGGAGATAGGATGGTTTCAAACTGTGATCTTCAGAGCTCGACCTCCTGAGTAGCTGGATATGAGCCACTGAAGTTTGTTTAATGCAAAGTAGGGATTAAGTCACTGTGCTCTCTATTACTTAGCCCAGTGATGAACATAGTCTTCCACTAGTGATTGCTTTTAGATGTTAATATGAATGGTGTGTGTGTGTGTATGTGTGTATGTGTGTGTGTGTGTGTGTGTGTGTGTGTGTGTGTGTATGATCATTCTTCTGGCAATTTGTTTGCATCTTTCTGCCCTGCCTAAGCCAGAGTCCCAGCCTGTTGGTCACTTGATATAAGCCAAAGGAGGATTCCTGCACATTTCTTTGTTTAGTGCCAGCTCTGAGGTATGAACTCAGGGCCACCTGCGCTCACTGAACATCTTTTGCTCAAAGTTGGAGCTCTATCATTTGAGCCACACCTCCACTCTGCCCCCCCACCCCGCCCATTTCCCTTTATAGCTGCTAACCCCAGTGGAATGGGGGCCTGCTTTAGGAAAGGAAGGTGGTGAGCAGGTTTGTATGGACAGAGTGAAGTTAGTTTCCCATCTCTAGGGCTCGTGAGGATTTTTGTCTTTTTTTTTCTTTTTAGAGACAAAATGGAAAACATGGGGCTACTGGCTGGTCAGCACAAAACCTTTTTGTTTTTCTTCTTGTGATCTCTCCAGGTAGAAAGTTTCTGTTGCTTCAACAAGTGGGCTGGAAGGGCACCCTGTGACACTTACAGCTGCTGGTGTCACCTGCTCAGCTTCTGCTCGGCTTGCCTTCCTAGTTTCCCGCCACTCCCTCCACTGCAGAGACTGGAAGAGAGTCTGCCAGGCAGACTGGATTTACAAATGCCAGGGATGACCACTCTGCCAGAAGTACGGCTGCCCTCCCACAATCCTTGTGTGGTCTCTGCCTGGGCGAGTGTGTGTGTGTGTGTGTGTGTGTGTGTGTGTGTGTGTGTGTGCTCACTGTACCCACAAAGCGAGCATTTCCTTAATTGTTGATTATGAAAGAATTCATTACCTACTTCAGTCCTTTCTGCATCCTCTCTCTTACAATATACACATTTCACCTCTTTTTGCATTCCTGCTGACAGACTGTAAACTGCCTTTCTCCCACACCCAAGCATCCTTCAGAAATCTTCCACTCAGCCGTGCCTCTGTCCCAGACTCTTCACTCAGGGCAGTGTTACAGGTCCTGTGCTAGTGGGAAGGAGCGGTCCAGCCAGACCCGAAGACCCTACCCTTTCAGGAGGAGCAGTGCTGAGCAGACGGGCCAGCCACTTGCCAGCTGGATGTCTCAATAAGCTTTGAGATGGGCTGTGGGCCAGCATCGGCAGAGGCAGCTGAAGGGGGAAAGGCTGTGAGCGTTGTATCGTAAATCACTGCTGACCCACGGGGAGTGCCCGTCCTAGAAGCTAATGGCCTCGCCAGCAGAGAACTGACCAAAATTTTCAGAAAGAACATGATGTAAACCAGGGGGGATGGATTCCAAATGTGAGTAAAATCCCTCCCCAGGGTTTGGAGGAGTGGGAGAAGAGCTGAGCTGTCTCTTGGTTCTTGTGCGCTGTCTGGAGGATGAGAGGGTTGGGGGAGGGGGTGGGCTTGCATAATGCCTGGCTGGGGCATTTGTTTGAAGGGCTCAAGGTGACTGAATGTAGTGTTTTAGGATGTGGGCACCAGGAGACTTTGTTGCAAATAAATCCATGAGAAAACAGCAAATGCAAACCTTAAAGACCTTTTGCTGTTAACAGAAAACCTATGGCATCACAAACCAAGCAGCTGTGTGGAGCTGGCATTCGTGAGGAGACAAAAGAATCGGCAGATTGGAGTGTGATGAAAATGGGGTGGGGTTGGGGGGCTGGGAGGAGATAGAGGAATCTGCCTTAGCAAAGGAAATCCCTTTCCACTGCAATGTGCTCATTGTGAGCTTGTGAGTTTCTGTCCTTTCTGGTCAAAGAATGGGCAGCATGTTTGTTGTTTAAGGTTTTCCTCCAGTGCATTGTGAGAATTAAGCATTGTAATCAATAGACATAGAAGAAATCTCTCACTGCTACCAATAGGAAGTGTGTGTGTGTGTGTATGTGTGTGTGTGCGCGTGCGCGCGCGCGTGCTTGAACTCAGGGCCTGAGAGGCTTGAACTCAGGGCCTGGGTATTCTGGGTACTATTCCTTAGCTTAGTTTTGTTTTGTTTGCTCAAGTCATAGCTCCATTTTCAGCTTCTTGGTGGTTAATTAGTGATTAAAGTTCCACAGACTTTTCCTGCTCAGGTTGGCTTCAAACTGTGATCCTTAAATCTCAAGCTCCTGATTAGCTAGGATTATAGGTGGGAGCCACTGCCTACCCCCCACCTTGGAAATGTTTTCAGTGATAGCTATCTACTTGGAAGAGGAGGCTCAGATTTAATGAGGGAATGGGGCTATGACAGCCAGGTTACCCAACAGGTTGGCAGTAGAATTCAGTTCACTGCTTGTGGACTAGTTAGCACTGTTGTATTCCTCCTCTTCTCTCCATTCATTGCCGGAGCAGGGTACCTCTATCCCTCTTACCCTTGTCCTCCTGACTTGCTGGCTCCTAGGCATTAGATGAGAAGCAAAGTATCTTCTCACTTGGAGGGACCAGGAAGTAACAGGAAGCTAGACCCCTCCCCTACTCCATGCCCACTGTGTGGGTGACTGCACCTCTGGGTGAGCGCTGGAAGCCCTAGCAGAGAGACTACTAAAATTGAAAAAGAGCTTGAGATGTCTAAGCACACAAGAGATGGTGTCAGCAGCCCATGGGAATGAGAAGCCTGGAATTTAGCTTCAGATCTTCTGGCAGTTTTCTATACACTGGGGTGGGATGGAGAGGGGAACATGGGAAGGGGTGTGACCTGTCCCAGAAGCATTCAGTGTGTTGTGTGTGGTGGGATGGAGTAAGTAATTATAACTGAGAGACAGAAAATGAATGGACATTGCTAGCTAGCCAGCATTCTCTTACCATCAAAAACAAAAACAAGTGATACGGCAGAACTTGCAAAGAGCTGTTTAGCATTGTAGTTGTCTGAATGAAGACTATCTCAAGCCTGCAGCTCTGGCCATCAGAACTCGGGGGTTTGGTGTCTGTGTCTGAGAGGCTACATGTGTTGCAGTAGACAGGAAGGGGGGAGTGAAATGACTTAATCGGTTTTCCCAGAGCTGCACAGACCTGGCATCTTTTGCCACTGGAGTGTGACTTCAGCTGATGGCCTGTGCAGAGGCTGCAGCAGAGATCCTAACCCTTACAGCTGTGGAGTGGCATCTTAGTCATGTTGATGGATCTGTATGAACTGAACCATCATCCATGTCACAAATGCCCAGTGCAATCACAGTTACGGAATGGAATGGAGAAGAGGTATAGAGATAATAGATGAAGGGGAAGAATGTGGGGGTATGAGAGGAAGATCATTCAGGAAGTGAGAGCAGTGAGTGTATATTTCCCTGCATTTGGGCCTGTATTTGGACAAACAGAGAAGAAACTCAGTGTAATTAGGTTGGGTATATTGCATATTATCTGAATTAAAAGAGACAGTAGACCCTTTGTTGATAAAGACAAACCAATTCCATATAGATCACAGTGTGGACAACAGAAGGCTCAGCGGACCAGTTATTTAGCATGGCTTTGGGAATTTCCAAAGGCATTCCTAGTTCCATTTCTCGATGCTCTGAGTTTCAACTTTATTCTTTCATTGACCATCTGTGTGTGTGTGTGCGCGTGCGTGCGTGTGTGCATGTGCGTGTGCGTGTGCGTGTGTGTGTGTGTGTGTGTGTGTGTGTGTGCCGGTCCTGGCACTTGATCTCAGGGTCTGGGCACTGTCACTGGGCTTCTTCTGCTCAAGGCTAGCACTCTACCACTTGAGCCACAGCTCCACTTCCAGCTTTTTGGGGGTGGTTTATTGGAGATAAGAGTTGCACAGACTTCTTGCCTAGGCTGGCTTCAAACTGTGATCCTCAGATCTCAGCCTCCTGTGTAGACTGGCTTTTTGTGAGATGAAGAGCTTTCTCTTGTCTGAGTATATACCTTAGTGATACAGTGCTTGCCTAGCATGTGGAAGGCCATGGGTTCAATTCCCTGAATGGAATATATATATATATATATATACATATATATATATACATATATGTATATATATATGTATATATATATATATATATATGCGTGTATTTCCAGTTAGCCTGTCGAACAGAAACTGAGCAGTTTACCAGTTCTTTCTCTCTTTTCTTGTTTTTGGTGTCTGCATTTTGGGCAGCAGATGGAGAACAAAAAGAAAAAAAAAGATAAACAAGTTGGCAGGGGGTAGGGAGATAAGAATTATCTCTAAACTCACAATATTTACATTTGGCCACACTTTCCATAATGGAATACCATTTTTACTCCCACTGCAGTCCCGGGAGAGAATGTTCTAGATCGCTTCTATACAGGCATTTAACCTCAGTCCCTGCCCCTCAGCATAGTTGACCATTTACGTGACTTGGTTGGACCCAATCTGGCTCAGGCCTTTCTAGTCATGTCCTGGCCTATTCCTTAGTCTTTAGAGATGGAAAGGTTGTTGAGTTGGCCTGGAATCAATGGTAAGAGATGCTTCATCTTTCAGATCTTCAAATTAGAATATGTGCAAGGACATGATCAAGGTTGGAGGATGGTAAAATGGTATTCATTTGAGACAGCATTTTCTTTCCATTTGTGTACATTGGTATTTTTAACATGTACATCTTAAAAAGAAGTCCTTGTTCCTCTAGCAGAAGAGGATTAGATTGGTTTTTTGTTGTTGTTGTTTTGTTTTTTGGGTCCAGTCGTGGGGCCTGAACTCTGGGCCTGGGCGCTGTTCCTCAGCTCTTCAGCTCAAGGCTAGCGCTCTACCACTTGAGCCACAGCACCACTTCCTGCTTTTGTCTTTTTGCTTATGTGGTGCTGAGGAATCGAACCCAGGGCCTCAGGCATGCAAGGCAAGCACTCTACCACTGAGCCACCTTCCCAGCCTCTAGATTATGTTTTTGAAGCAAGGTCTTGCTATGTACCCCAAGCTGGCCTTGAAACTTTCTCTGTAGCTCAGTCCTCTAGTTTCAAACACAGAGTCCTCCTACCTTAGCCTCCCTGATGCTGGGAATCGAGATGTGAGCTACATATGAGGCTTTAGAAAGTTCATTTGATCCTTTGGTGGAGGGAACAGCCTAACTTTGATACTGAGCATGACCTACAATCAGGGCATGCTGTCTGTTGAGTGGCTTTAGTGGCCCATTGATTTTCTTCCATTAAGCAAGGAAACTCCTTGCCACTTTCTTTCCAACATGGATGGTTTTAGCTAACTGAAACCAGAAGTCTGCCCAGGCCTGTGCCTACTACTCCCTGACCTGTTCCAGAACTCAGAAAACTATGCTGTTTATAGGCAGAATGAATGAAGAGAGTTATAGTACATGGTATAGAAAACCTCAAGGAGACACTCTACCAGTTAGGGTCTGGTTCACTCATATCCAACCTGCTTGGGGCATAGTCGACATGTTAATCTTGCTACACCCACAAAATCCAGTGCAGAAGGCAGTGGGGAGCATACGTCCATGTCCCATTGCTACAGTTTCTTTCCCCTGCAGTGTGCAACCAGCAGACTGCCCCCAATTGGAGGAAAGGCAGGATCCACCTTGTATGGGGAGTAACACTGATGGCAGCTTTGCTTTTAACTATAGGTCCTGAAGATGGCCTAGTCATAAGGCACCTTCAATGACTGTGCGCATCGTTCCCCGTGCCAGCCAGCCTGGACCAGTGGCTTCGTGTTGAGCAGAAGGAACTTGGGCACCCGCTGAACCTCTTTCTGTGCTAATTCATGAGCCAGCAGGATGCGGTCGCTGCGCTGTCAGAACGCCTTCTCATAGCTGCGTACAAAGGCCAAGCAGAGAATGTGGTTCAGCTCATCAACAAGGGCGCCAAGGTAGCGGTTACCAAGGTAACGAGAGAAAAAAACAACACCCTGTACCCATTCTCCAGGAATAGTCTACCTCTGGCCCCATTGTCCAAAGCACTGTCATTTGGTTCAGCTTTTAAAGAATTTGGTTTTAGTTCAGTGGTGGAGGTTTGAAGAGAAAGAATTAAAAATACTTTCATTGCTGTCTTTCGAATAGACTAATTTGTCATTAGCATTGGATAGTCTAAAATCACAGTGTGGCTTTTTCTTCCCTACTTTTTTAGTCAAACAGATCTGTTGGGAGTTGGGTCACAAAAGCTTACTTGATAGAGGGTTGCTGGGCCAATATGCAATTGGGGAAGGGCTTCTCTGCAGGGTCTATCTCCTCATCACCATCTATAAAGTGATGACCTAGACCCGACCAGATCACCCACCACCACGGATGGGCCCTGATTTCATGTGGGCCAGAGATGATGTGTGACAGGACATTGTTTACCCTCACCAGCAGTTAATACCAGGATAGGCAAGGGAGCATACTGGCCAAAGACACTTCTATAATATGGCCAAGAAAAGATAGGCCTGGTACAGTTAGGTGTCAAGTTCACATACACTGTCAAAGATGGGAAACTTGTCATTCCCCAGTGTTGCTCTGAACGCTGTTCACCATTCACTATTGCTCCTCCCTACTTTGGAGAAAGAGGCTTGAGTAACTGACCTGGCAGACAAGCACCTTGTAACATTGTACCCATGGAATGTGCCTTCAAGCCCTCTCCCTCCTGTGCACAGAAATAGTACCACCTGGTAGCTCTTGACTCTGGGCTGGAGAGGGACTGTTCTCCTTTTGGGATACTCACATGTGCTTTCTATATTGCCCAGTGGGGCTCTAGAGGGGAAAAAAAAAGCAGGAACATTTCAGGATGGCCAAGGAGCTCAACAGTGTTCTGCTTGTACACAGTTGCGTATAACTGAAGGGGAAGGGAGACTTCTTAGGCCATCCTTGATCTGCCTGTAGTAGACCTAGGCAAAAGGCAGTGAGTGAGCTCTCTAGTTAAAACACATGCTCACAGCTTTTAACTTTGCTTTTTCAGATTTATTAATTTGTTTTGCTACTGATTATTAGCATGCATTAGTTGTACAAGAGGGATTTCACTGTGACATTTCCACACATGTAAACAATGCATCCTGTTCAGCTCTCCGCTTTTCCCCTTCTCTTTTTAAAAAATAAAATCTTTATTAAACAGAAGGGTTACAGTTATATAAATCAGGCAGAGTACATTTCCTTTTGGACAATGTCACACCTTCCCTGGCTCTCTCCCAGTTTTTCCCTCCCATCCCACCCACCATTTGTATAGTTCATTTTCAATGTGGTGTCCAGTGAGTTTATTTTATTTGTTGCTCTTAGGGCATGAACTCTGGGCCTGGATACTGTCTCTGAGCTTCTAGTGCTCTGTCGCTTGAGCTGCAGATCGGCTTCCAGCCTTTTCTGTGATTAATTGGAGATGAGTCTCATGGATTCAGGCTCCGGTGGCTATGCCTGTAATCATAGCTATTCAGGAGGCTGAGATCTGAGGATCTTGGTTTGAAGCCAGCCTGGGCAGGAAAGTATAAGATTCTTATCCCCAATTAACTACCAGGAAACTGAAAGTGGTACAGTGGCTCAAAGTGGTGGAGCACTAGTCTTGAGCACAAAAGCTCAGGGACAGTGTTCATTCCTTGAGTTCAACCCCCATGACCGGCAAAAAAAAAAAAAAAAAGTCTCATGGACTTTCCTGCCCAGGCTGGCTTTGAACCATAGTCCTCACATCTCAGCCTCCTGAGCTGCTAGTTTGACAGGTGTGAGCCACCAGTACTCAGCTTAACTTTGCTTTTTGGCTAATTGTTCTAGTTGCTACTTCTCTGGGCCTCAGTTTCCTTATCTATGAGACAATAATAATGCCAACTTTCTAAGATTGTTCTAACAATAGTAACTTATTTAAGACAGCACAATGCCTCCTGAAAAACAGGCTTTATCTTTTGCTTTGGGATATGAAGGAGAAAAAAAACTACCCCACAGCTCTATTGAGGTATGCTTTACATACCAAAGCCTGCTCATTTTCAATTGTACAATTCAATAATTTCTAGTATATGTATAAAGTATGTGCAGTCGTGATCACCACTGCTGTGGACTAAATTGTTTTCCTTCAAAGTTTGTAAATTAAAGCTGTAACCCCTAGCCAGGCATGGTGGTGCATACTTGTAATCCTAGTCCTTGAGAGATCAGCGCAGAAGGATGACAAAGTCAAGCCAGCCTCAGCTATATAACAGGTTCCAGGCCAGCTTGGATAACACAGAGAAGTAGTTGCTCTAAATACTTTGGTCAGTAATTAGATTTAGATGAGGTCATGAAGATGGGGCCCTCATGAAGAGATGAGTATCCTTAGAAACAGAGACACCATGAACCTTTACTCCATCATTCCTGAGATGTGAAGATAGATTCAGAGAAGGGCGTTGTCAACTTCTCCACCTCCAGAATTGTGAGAAACTAATTTCTGTTGTTTTGACAGCCTGAGAACCACATCTGAATTTTATAATGCTATCATCCCAGTAAGAAACTTTACCCAGTAGCTATCACTGCCCATTTCCATTGCAGCTACTGGGAGCCATGAATCTACTTGCTGTATCTGTCATTTTACCTTTTTTGAACATGGCCTATAAACAGAATTGTAAAAATACAGAAGTGTTTATTTCTGACTTCCTTTACTTAGCATAATATTTTCAAGGTTCATCCACTTGGTATTGTGGGGCAGCACTTCATACTTTTTTATGGGTTACTATCAATACATTTTTATGCAAATAGAGTGGCCCTCCTTTCTCTGTTGGGGGATACATACATTCCAAGACCCCCAATGGATTACGGAAGTTTCATTATAATACCAGCCCCCAATTGAGCTATACACACATACACACATACCTGTCATGAAAGCATGATTTATAAGTTAGACACAATAAAGTAAGCAATAACCCATAATGAGATAGAATAATTGTGACAGTATACTGTGATAAAATTGCCAGTGTCACTATTTTGGTGCTTTAGGATCATTGTTAAGTGATGTGTTAGACAACCTGTATACTAGGGTACAGTAATGACTAAGATGACAATCAAGGGACTTTTTGCTTTATTTATTTATTTATTTTTGTCGGTCGTGGGGCTTGAACTCTGGGCCCGGGCGCTGTCCCTCAGTGCTTCAACTCAAGGTGAGCACTCTACCACTTGAGCCACAGCGCCACTTCCAGTTTTCTGAGTGGTTTATTGGAGATAAGAGTCTCACAGACTTTCCTGTCCAGGCTGGCTTTGAACTGCAATCCTCAGATTTCAGTCTTCTGAGTAGCTAGGATTACAGACTTGAGCCACAGTGCCTGGCTGCTTTAGTTTGCTTTGGTTAAAATCTTAATTTTTGACCCCCAGTGGCTTTGGATGGTGATCCTTTTACCTCTAGCTCAGGTATGGTGTGTACCACCATACTTGACCCTTTTCCCTTTCTTTTCCTAAGTATAATCTTCCCATTCCAAGAAATAGTTTTATTTATCTTTGTAGAAATATATAAATATATATGTATACAAAATCAGATTTACTTAAAAATAGGCCTATGTTGTACCAAATAACCCTTTTACTTACTGTATTAATCTGAGAGATTGTTGAACCTAGATCTAATTATTTGTTAAAACATCCCTGTGGTCTCCCATTATTTTGCATAGCTGCCTATATTGTTATCAGTCACTTCTGGGCGGTTGGGTTGCCTACAAGTTTGTATTGTCTACTGCTATATGTTCTACAGTGGACATACAAACTGGGTAGATTTCTAGAATGAAAATCCCTAAAACAAACAAACAAAAAGTATTCCTCAAAAATTTAATGCTCCCTTCTAAAGGGCCACACTCTCCTTCCAGTTGAGTGGACCTTGGGGATGCAGGCCAGAGCCTGGAAAGAGAGGGACATGTCATGGTTCTGCTGCTGGTCTATTGATTTAAGCTTCTGGTTTCTAAGAGGTGTGTGGTGGGAAAAGCAGATGTGTTCAAGTCATTGGGCGCATGAAAACTTTCACTTGAGAAAAGGTGTATACAGCATGTATCTTCCAAAGGACTCTATACATTTATTTTTTTTTTAAGATTGACACTTTACATCCTGTGCTGAAGCAATGGTTCTAGGTTCTAATAAGAAGTACAAAGGCTGATGGCTTTCCTTCCTGCTGTACACACACACACACACACAATTTCTACACACACACATCAATTTCCTTGCCGAAGGCACCTTCTGCTACCTGTTCTTCAGTTTTCTTGGAGATAGTGCATGCATAGACACGTAACCAGATGTAGCTCTCTGTGTTTCTCCTTGTTAAGACAAATTATAGGATGCTACACACACACTTCTTTGTTCTATTCAATAGCGTATGTTTCCGCCACTACTTGTTTATCTGATCATCTTTTGATGGACATTTAGGTCATATTCATGTAATGCTCTTACAAATTATGCCGTGGGGACCCATTTTGTTCTGAGATCTTATTGCATAGTGTGATCTATTTGTGGGATGAATTTCTCTAAGGGTCCATGCTGGGTCCAGGTGTGTGTGTACATGTGCGCGGGGCCTCTTGTAATGACAGCTAGTGCCCAAATGCTCTGCATAGAAGCCGTGACAGTTTACACTCCTCCAACCATGTGTGAGGGGCCTGTTCAACACAGTCTACATGAACACTGTGAACCAGCCAGGTGCCAGTGGCTTATGCCTGTAATCTTAGCTACTCAGGAGGCTAAGATTAGAAAGGGTCATGATTCAAAGCCAACCCTGGGCAGACAAGTCTGAGAAATTCTTATCTCCAATTAACCATCGAAAAGCCAGAAGTGAAGCTGTGGCTCAAGATGTAGACATCAGTATTGAGTGAAAAAGCCAAGCAAGTGCCTGAAGTCAAGACCCAGTACAAACACAAAAAAGAAAAAGAAAACTACTATGACCAATGGAACATCATCACTGTCTCTTTCTGATTAACTCTTCTTCCCTCTCTCCTTCTCCTCTTTCTAGCCTTCTCTTCAGGAACTCCTGTACTCCTGTGATTTCTGTTTGGCAGTTGTTCCTCTTCACTTCAGCCTGGGTCCCATAGACCTTCCTCTGGGTTGTGTTCTAGGGCCAGCTGCCTAGGAATTGGAGGGAGTGTCTGATGGATGGAGAGGAGGCTAATCTCACATCTGGAATCCCACATCTGGCTAACATCTACCAAAACTACTGAATCTTCCCTTAGCATCACCATTGGTGATTGACAATTCAGAGTTGTTCAGCAGCTCAGACATAATGAAAAACTCAGAGAAACCCTGAAAGCTTGATATCTGTGAAGGAACCTTTGGTCATTTCTCTTGCACATTTGGTTCTTTTTTTTTTCTTTCCTCTTTTTCTTATTAGTATATATTAACTGTGCAGAGGATTTTATTATGATATTTTCATATTTGCATATAATGTATTTTGATCAAATTCACCTCCTCACCCATTTTTAGTCTCAATATTTTGTTGGTAGTGGTTATGGGGTTTGAACTCAGGGCCTAGATACTGTCCTTGAGTTTTTTTGCTCAAGGTTAGCGCTCTACCGCTTTGAGCCACAGTGCTACTTTTGGTTTCCTGGTGGCTAACTGGAGACAAGAGTCTCACAAACCTTCTTCCCCAGGTTTAAGAACTACAATCCTCCCATCTCAGCCTCCTGAGTAGCGGCAGCTAGGATTACAGAACCACCAGTGCCCAGCTTAGTTTTAATTTTTAAATTATATTAAATATACCTAACAGCATATAATCTGGATCATAGTTAATTACTGCACAGTGTAGTGGCATTAAGTACATTCACAGAACTTTTTTCATCTTCCCAAACTCTTAACGCTTTGAACACATTAGATAACAGCCCCCCTCCCCCCGCATTGTCCTTTCCCAAAAACCCCATGTAGCCAACATGTCACACTATCTCTAAGTACTTGTCATCCACTTAAAAATCTTTCACAATTTTTACTTACAAAGAGAGAGTCAGTAAATCACAATGACCTCCTCTGAGACCAGGCTGGGTCTGCGGCTGGCCGTGATGGAGTGATGCAACCCTACAAGGCACTTAGTACCTTGAAGAAAGGACTTTGTAGCTCTGATTAGTGTGATGACCATTTCCTTCCTGGACTCCATTGTCTGCAAAGGCTCACATCTTCTTGGGGTTCCTTTGGGTCAGCAGTTCTCAGTATTGACTGAAAATGGGATCTCATGGAATGCCTAAAACAAACAAAAAAAACCCTTTCTACCCAGACATGCACTCAAAAGCTCTGACCTGACTGGTTTGGGATGCAGCATCCAGGGGGAGAACCACAGAGTGCTGCGGCTACTTCTTCCAAGGTCTGAAAGCCTTGGGAGGTGGGGCTAGGACACTACCACCTCTGGGACACTGGGCTGTGCCAGTGGTTACCATCTGGAAGTCATGGTGCTCTTTGTACATTAGCATGAACTCATGATATTCTGAATCTCATCATTGAAACTAATAACCAGTTTAGTAACAGGAAATAAAAGTCTCAGTTCTGGGCATGGATGTATGCTGTGGGTTGTGTAGCTTGTCGACCAGACAGTGTACAGAAATAGTATTAGGTCAATAAGGTGAAAGGCTCAGGAAGTGTTCAGTTACCACATTGAGCTTGTGGACCAGAAAAGTGCTCAGGAGATGCTCTTTGGACAAAAGAGGAATGACCTTTGAGATCGAGAAGGAGTGGACATGGGTGACTCTGAGGTGTCTGGCACTATGGGAAGACAACTGTATTTGAGGGCAGCAAGCCTTAGAACTTCAGGAACGGACTTCAGAACCCGTCCCAAGCCTTTTAGCTTCTCTCTCCTGCCTGTTCCCTGCCCACAGGGATTTCCCTCTTCCAGCCCTTGTTCTGATACAATGAAATGATTATCCAGGGAGGAAGGGAGCTTTCACAGCTACCCAGTTGCCCCCTGGGTCTCTGCTTGGAGCCGGGCAGATGGCCTGCTAGTGAATCCTCTGAATGTCTCTCCATAGTTTTCCTTCTCCTTCCTGTTTTTCTTCAGCTGTCATGATTTGGGTTTCAGAAATTAAATGAAGCCAGAGCGTGTTTAGAGAATGAAAATTCTTTTTCCAGCAGGCCTGTGGGTTTGTCTCCACTGAGAGTTGGCTACTGGATGTTTAGGTTGTTCTAAATCAGCGACGTGGGGTACATGGCTAAGTGGGCGGCCACTGTGCCTGCTCTGCTTTTTTTTAGCCTGTTTCTGTTGAATTGAGCAATGTGGGAAACAGAATCTACCATGATCAAGTGACATTTATTCCAATTTTGTGTGTCTCACTAAGTCCACTGTAATCTGCACATCAACAGGTCCTTGAGACCAGGCAAGTGTAACAGTATCACAAAATGCTCTGTAAGTGTGGCTTGTATGGCAGATTCAGTTCCTGGCAAGGGCTCCTCTGGATTATAAATGGCACCTTTTCTCTGTGTTCTGTTGTGGTGGAGAGGAAAGAACAGAAAGAGAAGGGCTCTCCCTCCCTCTCCTCCGTCTAATAAGGATGTTCATGGGAGGCCCATGCTCAGGACTTCATCTAGACCTAAATACCTCCCAAGGACCCCATCTTCAAGTACTTTACACTGAAGCTTAGAGCTTTAACATATGAATTTGTGCTGGGGGGAGGGGGCAGGCCCAAACATTTGGTCCATCGGTAATGGACTAAACTAAAAAGATAGTGATTGTCTCTCAATAAGCTCCAGATGCCACATTTAGATTCAACTAACCAAGATCAAAAATATTTGATCTAGGCCCCTCTTGGGTCCTAGAAATTTTCTTCATATATGAGATTTAGAGTCAGAAGCAATAATTATGCTTCACTTATTTTCAGTTATTTTTGGTGTGCTGAGATTTGGATTTAGAGCCTCATGCTTGCCGAGCAGGCACTCTATTATTTGTGCCATGTCTCCAGCCATTCCCTCATTTTTCTCCAACTTTCCCTCCCTCGCAACCACCCCAAGTTGTACTGATCATTTCCAACATACTGTCTTGTGTATATTGCTGTTGCACCACTCTCTAAACAAGAGTATACCAACTGTTGTTATAACATTTAAATTATGTGGTATAATAAAACTCATCTAGAGATGATTCACAGTGTAAAGGATGTATGGATAGATTACAGGCAAAGCTCTATTCCATTTTCTATCAGAGACTTTAGAATCTCTGGATTTTGGTATCTAACTTCTCATAGGGAAGGATCATATTAACAAATGTACAAATAGCATTTGACAAAATCCAGCACTCATGAGTGTTAAGAACTTAGAGCAAGGGCTGGGAAGGTGGCTCAGTGGTAGAGCGCTTGCCTTGCATGCATGAGGCCCTGGGTTCGATTCCTCAGCTCCACATATGCAAAAAGAAAAAAGCTGGAAGTGGTGCTGTGGCTCAAGTGGTAGAGCGCTATGAGCTGAAGAGCTGAGGGACAGCGCCCAGACCCAGAGTTCAGGCTCCATGACCGGACTCCCCCCCACAAAAAAAAAGAACTTAGAGCAAACCAGAAACAGAAAAATTTTTCAATATGATAAAGAGCACCTACAAAACCCTACAGTTCACATCATACTTGGGGGTAAAAGACTGAATGTTTTTCTGCTAAGCTAAGGAATCAGGCAGTAATGTCTGCTCTTACCACTCTCATTCAGTGTAGTTGTAGAAATTCTAGCCACAGCAATAAGATAAGAAAAAGAATGAAAAGGTATTTAATAATAATAAAAAAAATTCTAGTTGGACATGGTGGCTCACACCTGTAATCGTAGCTACTCAAGAAGCTGAGATCTGAGGATCACAGTTCTAAGCCAGCCTGGGCAGGCAAGTCCATGAGACACTTAACCCCAGTTAACTTCCAGAAAACTAGAAGTGGTGCTGTGGCTCAAGTGGTAGAGCACTCACCTTGAGCTGAAGAGCTCAGGGATAGCACCCAGGCCCAGAGTTCAAGCCTCATGACTGACAAAAAAAAAAATCTACAGATGAGTGGTTGTTGAGATTGTAAGCATCATAAACTTACTCAGTGCCAATGAATTTTACACTTAAAAACAATTAAGGGGCTGGGAAGGTAGCTCAGTGGTAGAGTGCTTACCTCGCATGCATGAGGCCCTGGATTTGATTCCTCAGCACCACATCAGCAGAAAAAGCTAGAAATGGCACTGTGGCTGAAGTGGTAGAGCATTAGCCTTGAGCTGAAGAGCTGAGGGACAGCGCCCAAGCCCAGAGTTCAGGCCCCAGGACTAACAACAACAACAAAAGAAGATTCTTATCTTCAGTAAACCATTCAAAAATTGGAAAGGCACCATCGCTCAAATGGCAGAGTGTTAGCCTTGAGCTCAAAGAGGGGCAGTATCCAGGCTGAGTTCAAGCACCACAACCAACCAAAAAAAAAAAAAAAAGACAGTTAAGATAGACAATAGGAACAGACAGAATCCTCAACAGCCAATTAAAATGCTTGAAACACTTTTTTTTTTTTTTAACTGGTGGGCTTTCCTATAGCAAACCTAGACCTGGTAGTTCCTCAGTCACCTCAAAAGGAATTTTCCAGGCAGATGCTGGTAGCTCATGCCTATAAGCCTAGCTCCTCAGAAAGCTGAAATCTGGGGCTCATGGTTTGAAGCTGCTCCAATCAAGAAAGTCTATGAGACTCTTATCTCCAAATAACCACCAAAAAACCAGAAGTAGAACTGTGACTCAAGTGGTAGAGTGCTAGCCTTGAGCAAAAATGCTTAGGGATACTGTGTAGGCCCTCAGTTAAAGCCCCAGGACTGGCATACAGCAACAAAGGAATTTTCCTACTTATAAAATCTAATTGTTAGATACATTTAATTGATTCCCAAAAATATGCATTTGAATCACTTCTCCGGATGCTTGGTGATGAGTGTGTTGGCAAACTATCCCAGTATTCTTCTCCTTGTGTGACCTAGATATTGGTTCTTGGTGCAGAAATTGTCATCTGCATCCATTGCATTTTACATTGCTCTTAACCTAGTCTTTTGCTCTGAGATTAGAAAAAAATTGTAGATGCTGATTTTTTTTTTATCCAAGGAATTTACTCTTTTTCTGATGAAAATGTGTT
The DNA here is from genome assembly GCF_000151885.1 of Dipodomys ordii. Classification (NCBI taxonomy): domain Eukaryota; kingdom Metazoa; phylum Chordata; class Mammalia; order Rodentia; family Heteromyidae; genus Dipodomys; species Dipodomys ordii. The sequence goes on along the minus strand of NW_012267248.1, from coordinate 16,532,223 downwards.
ACGTCACTCATTGAAGTAGAGCAGGGATGGGAAACATCCAGCCTATGGGCAGGCCCATGAAATCCTTAGGTCTGGTCCTGACAAGACACTCACAGATGGGGCTTGAAATTCAATAAATCTAGGAGCTTTTTTTCATAGCAGCACAAACACGAATATCAGCCAACACCATATATCTTACCAGAGAGAAGTAGTTCTAGACATCACATTAGAGGGGAGTTAACATTTGACTAGAGAGAGAGAGAGAGAGAGAGGAGAGAGAGAGAGAAAGCACAGGCGCGCAGTCTTCCTGGGGCCTGAACTGGGGACTTGGATGCTGTCTCTGAGCTTTTTTGCTCAAGGCTGGTGCTCTACCATTGAGTCAGCTCCAATTCTGGCTTTTTTAGAGATTAACTGTAGATAAGCATCTCATGGACTTTCCTGCCTGGGCTTACTTCTATCCACAATCCTCAGATCTCAATCTCCTGAGTAGCCAGGATTCTAGGCATAAGCCACTGACACCTGGCCAGGCTAATTTTTAAGCTGAAAATTTTGTGTGCTATGGGCACACTTAGGTTTTGAATGGCAGAATTAAGTCCTATTTTCCTAAGTGGGAAGCTGGGTGCCAGCAGCTCATGCTTGAATGCCTACCTACTCAAGAGGCTGAGATCTGAGGATCATGGATTGAAGACAGTTTGAAAACTTTATTTAAACTTTATTAACCTTACTGTCCTCATTCAGGTTAAGCTCTTAAGAAATGTTTCTAAAATGTGGGCCACTCTTATTTGACTCACCTTACAGCCTTCTTACCTCTTTGTTTAATGCTTCAGCTAATATACAGAGACATTGCTCACCTCAAAAGAGACATTGCTCACCTGGCTTACTATGTGCCAGGTGCCAGTGGCTCATGCCTATAGTTCTAGCTACTCAGGAAGCTTAGGTCTGAGGATTGTGGTTCGAAACCAGCTCAGGCGGGAAAGTCTATGAGACTTTCCAATTAAGCCCCCCCACACCCCCCAAAAAAACCCTCTATGGCTCAAGTGGTAGAGCAATAGCCTTAAGTACAAAAGCTCAGTGACAGCCTGAGTTCAAGCCCCAGGACCAGTACAGAGAAGGAGGCAGGAGGAGGGGGAGGGAGGAAAGAGCGGAGAAAGGGAAGGAGGGGAGAGGAGAGAAGGAGGGGAGAGGAGAGAGGAGAGAAGGAGGGGAGAGGGAGAGAGACTGCGTGACCTGCTCTATTATATTTCTCATGATCTCCAGAAAAAAAACAGCTTTGTTATTATGAAAATATTACACCTCCCCTGCCCCCCTCTTCCTTCAGAGTTTCTCCACCCTTCTATTCCCTTGGCTTCTGCCCTGGTCTCTGTGACACCCTGATCATAGGAATGATTGAGTGGGCATGGCTGGGCAATAGCCAGTACCATTTCTCTAGCTCTGCTCTATTAGACAGGTGTTGCTGATCCTAAGGCCTGGCCCCATAGCAAGTGGGAGTTGAGATATCCTAAGCAAACAGGAGGAGCTGTGACCCGCCTGACTCCTGGGACCCCCCGCAGGCTGGGGGAGGGTCCATAGTCTTCCTGGCCTGTTTTTGTAGGCTGCATATCTCAGATGACACTAGCCCCACTCCCTGCCACCTGGCTTCTCCTAAGAAATCGCTACAAGGAGCCCCTGTCCCAGAACATCCTATAAAATAAACCATCTCTAGTTCCTTTCAAAGGTTGTTTGAAATTGGGCTCCCTGTCACCTTCACCCCGCAGAGATTGCAGTCTCAACAGGAATCTTCCTTCTGGAATGTTCTAGACAGAGCCTTCCCTTCACACTCTAGCAGGGAGAGTTGGCCTCTTCAAAGTAAGTAGCAGGGACCATTTTGTTCTATGCACACCCTTCCTGGGCACCTGTTAGTGTAATTTATGGCCGCCTGCTGGCACCGGAGTCTCTCTGTTGTCCCATTAAGGAGTCCTTTCCACAGGGCTCAGCCTGCCTGAACAAAGCCATTCCAGGCCAGTGCCCCAGAACTGTTGACAGTGGGGCTGCTTTTCTGTGGTTGTTGCTTGGCAACATCTCAAGGCCCTATTCGCTGTTTTCCCTAGAAGTGAACCAGCCCTGAGCGCCTGCCTCTCACTGATTGGTTGAGGGCTGCTGCCTCCTAATCACTTGGCTTGGCCAGGACCCTGCTGCATTAAAGGGGCCACAGTGGTTCATCGCTTCTGCTGTGTGCTAGGATCACTGGGAACTTTAACATTGCCTTTTCAGGACCTACTCTACATTGATGGAATCAAGCACTTTGGAGCATTTTTTTTTGCCAATCCTGGGCTTGAACTCAGGGCCTGGGCACTGTCCCTGAGCTTCTTTTACTCAAGGCTAGCACCCTACCACTTGAACCACAGTGCCACTTCCAGTTTTTTTTCTGTTTATGTGGTACTTCATGCAGGATTAAATGCATGCGAGGCAAGCACTCTACAACTAAGCCATATTTCCTGCCCAATTTGGGGATACATTTTAAGGGTAGGTTTTTGGTATTGTTTGGTTGGGGTTTCTTGTAATAAATATTCTTTAAGAGGTGATAGATTAAAAACCAGTGGTTTAAGTCAATGGCTCTGAAAATGTTGACACAGCCTAGAAATGACGGCTTCTCTTGATTTTTTTTTTTTTGGGTCCAGTCTTGGGGCCTGAACTCTGGGCCTGGGCGCTGTCCCTCAGCTCTTCAGCTCAAGGCTAGCGCTCTACCACTTGAGCCACAGTGCCACTTCCGGCTTTTTTCTTTTTGCTTATGTGGTGCTGAGGAATCGAACCCAGGGCCTCAGGCATGCAAGGCAAGCGCTCTACCACTGAGCCACCTTCCTAGCCCCAGAAATGCTGGCTTCTCAAGAAATTGTTAGAAATGCAAATTTCTGTGCTTCACCAAAGAGTTACTGATTCAGAAACTGTAGAAGGTAGGCCCAGGAATCTGTGTTTCAAGTCCCCCAGGTAGTCCTGCTGTCCAGTAGAGTTAAAGAACTACTGGTTTTCCGGTGTTGGTTCCTCATGTCTGTAATCCTGGCTGCACCTGAGGTGGAAACTTGGAGGAGGAGCACAGTTTGAGGCCAGCCTAGGGGAAAAACGTTTACAAGACTTCATTTCAACCTATAGCTGGACACAGTATTTCATGCCTGGGAAATAGAGTTTTGGTCCAGTCTGACCTTGGCAAAAAAATAAAAAATAAAAATAACCAGAGTTGAAGAGATAGCTCAAGTGGTAGTGCATGAAGCCCAGAGTTCAAACCTCAGTACTGCAGAAACAAAAACAACTCACTGGCTTTAAGGCATAACATTGGTGTAAAAAGCAAGATGGTTTTCTGTGAACTATGAATCTAGCTCTTCAAAGCATCAGTAGGAAAGATGTCCTGAAAAAGGGTTAAAGAAGGCAATAGTTCAAGCTGGGCACTGGTGGCTCATGCCTGTAATCCTAGCTACTGGGGAGGCTCTGAGTCCGTGAGACTCTTATTTCCAATAAACTATTCAGAAAACTGGGAGTGCCACTGTGGCTCAAGTGGTAGATAGAACACTAGCCTTGAGTACAAAGAAGCTCAGGGGCAGCACTGAGGCCCTGAGTTCAAGCCCCAGGATTGCCCCCACACACACACACACATGAGTGGGTTATGGAGTTAGAAATGATTTTCTTCTCATTGCCAAAATTTTAGCAGTGTCATTTTTGTCTAGGCACTATTTGAAGCAGGGGGAGGAGAGCGCTCTGGGTTGTGGTGGTACAGAACTTGAGGTGTTCTGCATTGACAGGTAGGGAGAGAATATGGTGAAGAATGTAGCCTGAGAAATAGCTCTTGCTTAGACATGCCCAGCTCTGCAGGTTTAGCTTGAGGGCCACAGGTTGGGGATGGGCTGTTGTCCTGGTCCCTCCTCAAGGCATCCTGTGTCCTCAACCTGTCACACATTAGTGTAGGAGGTAGTTATACAAAACCTGGTGTAAGGGGAATAATAAAATCGTGAGACAAAGGACAAAGGGTGAACCAATACAACAGCCATACTCACAAGTCACCATGTTGGAAATGAACTTTACAACTTGAGGGTGAGGGGAGCTGGGGGGGGAGGGAGTGGGAAAAAACAAGGGAGTCACACTGTTCCACAAGAAATGTACTCATTACCTTGCTTATATAACCCCTCTGCGCCTCACCTTTACAATAAAATTAAATGCAAAAAACAAAAATGGTATCTGGAGCCAGGTGCCAGTGGCTCACGCCTGTAATCCTAGCTACTTTGAAGGCTGAGATCTAAGGGTTGTGGTTTGAAGCTAGCCTCAGCAGGAGAGTCCTTGAGACTTTTATCTCCAATTAACCACCAGAAAACCGGAAGTGGCACTGTGGCTCAATGTGGTAGAGTGTTAGCCTTGAGCAAAAGAACTCAAGGATAGAGCCCAAGCCCCATGACTGATAAAAACCAGTGATTAAAAAAAAAAAAAAACAGCTGAGGGACTGGGAAGGTGGCTCAGTGGTAGAGCACTTGCCTTGCATGCATGAGGCCCTGGGTTCGATTCCTCAGCACCACATAAGCAAAAAGAAAAAAAGCTGGAAGTGGCGCTGTGGCTCAAGTGGTAGAGTGCTAGCCTTGAGCTGAAGAGCTGAGGGACAGTGCCCAGGCCCAGAGTTCAGGCCCCACGAACAGACCCCCCCCCTCCAAAAAAAAAAAAAAAACAGTTGATATCTGGTCCTGAACATTGATGGGAGATGCTGGAGGAGGGGCTTGGGCATCACCTCCCAGGTGAGTTAGGTATGCAGAGAAAATAGAAAATCTCTGCTCACTGGATGCTTGTATAATCCTAGCTACTCAGGAAGCTGACATCTGAGGATTAAAGATTGAAGCCAGGGTATGAAAGTCCAGTAAACTACAAAAACAAACAAACAAACAAACCAGAAGTGGATCTAGGGCTAAAGTGATAGAGCCCTAGGCTTGAACAACAAAAGCTTAAGGACAGCACCCGAGCCCTGAGTTCAAGCCCCAGGATGGTGCATGTGTGCACACACACAAAAGAAAACCTCTGCTCATCCTAGAGGTTCTAAAGAAATGAAGTT
>NW_012267248.1:16520263-16526690 GCF_000151885.1 Dipodomys ordii | reverse complement strand
CTTGGTGCTGTGGCTCAAGTGGTAGAGCGCTAGCCTTGAGCTGAAGAGCTGAGGGACAGCGCCCAGGCCCAGAGTTCAGGCCCCACGACCGACAAAAAAAAAAAGATCAGGACATTCCTCCCCTCTAGACTTCTCACCAGTGTAGCATGTGGGTGGGGAAGAGCATGAGGGGCAGAGTCAATTGGCTTAAGGAGTGGGTCCACATGACTAGAATACATGACCCAGTCTCTTCCTACCGCAGTTTTCTCATCTGTAAGATGGACTTCACAATAACATCTACCTAATGGGGTGCTTGGGAGGACTGAATGAATTCACACTTGCAGGACTTGTTTTCTTTTTTGGCAGTACTTGAACCCACTTGGTACACCAGTCCTCTAACACTTGAGCCACTCTGCCAGCCTTTTTTGCATCAGTTATTTTTGAGCTAGGGTCTCTCTTTACGTCCAAAGTGCTTCTCCACATTGCAGGAGCTAGCAGGCACTCTTCACCATGCCCAACTGTTGAGTGAGACGGAGTCTCTCAAATCTTTTATTTCTTTGCTATCTTTTCTCTCTCTCTTTCTCACTTTTTCTTACTCTTTCTCTCTCCCTCTCTTTTCTTCCTCTTCTTTCTCTCTTTCTCTCCCCTCCCACCAGCCTGCCCACCCACTAGCCCTTCTGCCCTTCCATCTCAGGCCGGCTCAGATACCTCTATCTCTTCTTCCCTGGTAGCTAAGATTACAAGCAGAGCCAGTCTTGCAGCTTGTAAGACTCTTTAAGATGGTGCTAAGCATGCAAAAATCATCTAGTAAGCATTAGTGCTACGGCCACTCGCTGTTGTCTCTCTCTCTGTACCACCAGCCTGTGAGGAGTCAGGCTGAACTGGCCTTGAGGGTAACTGATAGAACTGAGGACAAACCAATGCTTCACGATGCCTCAAAGGATCAAGCTTTTCCTTTCTTTTTCTTTTCTTCCCCCCCCCTTTTTTTTAAATGCCAATATTGGGGCTTGAACTTAGAGCCTGGGCACTATCCCTTAGCTTGCTCGCTCTTTCTTCCTTCCTTCCTTCCTTCCTTCCTTCCTTCCTTCCTTCCTTCCTTCCTTTCTTTTTGTTGTTGGTCGTGGGGCTTGAACTCTGGGCCTGAGCGCTGTCCCTCAGCTCTTCATCTCAAGGCTAGTGCTCTACCACTTGAGTTACAGCACCACTTCCAGTTTTCTGGTGGTTTATTGGAGATAAGAATTTTACAGACTTTCCTGCCCGGTCTGGTTTTGAACCGCAATCCTCAGATCTCAGCCTCCTGAGTAGCTAGGATTACAGGCGTGAGCCACCTGCGCCTGGCTCCCTTAGCCTTTTCTACTCACATTCAGAGGCATTCCAGCTTTCCTCATAAGTCAGCCCCTGCCTGGGGTCCCGTTTATACCAGCCTGTCCTTGTCTACTTGGTGAGGTCTTTGCTTTCTGGCTTTTTGCTCTTTTCATCTACAGAGAGGCAGCAAGCTCTCTCTTCTTCCCACACGCCTTCCTTCCTTTCTTTTTCCTTCCTTTCTTCCTGTGCCGAAGTTTGAACTTAGGGCCTTGTGCTTGCTAGGCAGGCAAGCATGAGGTTATGTTTCAGATATGGATTTGATTTTTGCTTGAGGCTTGCTTCAGACCACAGTCCTCCTACTTGTGGCCTCCCGCTTGGGTGGGATGACAGGCATACACTGCCTTACCCTGCTTGTCTCGTTGAAATGGAATCTTTTTTTTTCTTTTTGCCAGTCCTGGGGCTTGAACTCTTGGCCTGGGCACTGTCCCTGAGCTCCTTTTGCTGAAGGCTAGCACTCTACTACTTGAGCCACAGCACCACTTCTGGCTTTTTCTGTAATTAATTGGAGATAAGAGTCTCCTGCTAGGGCTGGCTTCAAACCATGATCCTCAGATTTTAGCCTCCTGAGTAGCTAGGATTGCAGGCGTGAGCCACCAGTGCCCAGCTTGGAGTCTCGCTTTTTGCAGGCTGATCTGTACCTTCCCGGTATCTGAGAGTGCCTACACTTAGCTTCATATCTTATGCGGAGAGCGCACTGCTCACCTCGCAAAGGCCTGGTCTCCAGATTCCATTGCACTGGGTAAGGGCTTCAGCATGTGAACTCTGGGGTCAAATATTCATTGGGTACAAACACTTGGTTGATAGCAGAAAAAGCCTTTCTTTCTCTTTTTACATTGAACAAAACTTCCTTCTTGGGGTTTAGCTTCTACATCAGTATTAAGAGGATAGAAATGAGAATGTTCCCCATGAGCCACTACCCATGGCTCTGTGTCCGGCCTTTCTGGGGAACCTGTCCCTAGCCTGGTCTGTATTTTCTGGTTGTTCAGAGGCACTGTGTCTGGCCAGACAGTTACCTTCCTCAGTGCATGCGCATTGGCTCACACCTGGAATGAACTCTCCCATGATTCAAGATGCCTTGGGAATCTTTGCAAAGGTCAGTTACACAATGTCAAGGTATGAATCCTTGGCCAGGACAAGATGAAGAAAATCCTAGCCCTGCCTGATCAGCCATGGGCATTGAAAGAGCCCAGGGTGGCATGTGGCTGAGCCTAGTCACCCCCCGAGAAAGGTCATACCTCGTCTCATCTCAGACCTTGCCTTTTGTAATGAAGGTTTTTTATAGCCTACTTTCGTGGGATGAACTTTGTTCTTAATTAAGAATTCTAATTTTAAAGTGAGCTCTGACCTCTTTCTTTCCCGACTCCTCCTCCTGCTTTGATAGCATGTCCTGGCTAGAAATAAAGATCCTTTATTGTCTGTTATCTCTGTTTTTTCCTCTACCTCAAATGGCTTCATCTTGAGCCGGGCACTGGTGGCTCACGCCTGTAATCCTAGCTACTCAGGAGGCTGAGATATGAGGATCGTGGTTCAAAGCCAGCCTGGGCAGGAAAGACCGTGAGACTCCTATCTCCAATAAACCACCAGAAAACCGGAAGTGGCACTGTAGCTCAAGTGGTAGAGTGCTAGCCTTGAGCTGAAGAGCTGAGGGACAGCACCCAGGCCCAGAGTTCAAGCCCCACGACCGACAAAAAAAAAAAAAATGGCTTCATCTTGATAGACTACTGATAAAGGCCTGTAGGTCTTTATTTTCTTTTTGGGATCCCAGACCAGGACTGGAATTCTGTACCTGACACTTTGACTCATTGGCTAGTGCTCTATCAACTGAGCTACACCGCCAACCTTCCCACTCTTAGGTCTTTATTCAGATGCTAAAACAGGATGGAAGCAACTGAGACCCTTATTTAAGTAGGCGGGGCTCTGGCTAAACTATGCTCCAGCCTTCATCCCAGTAACTCCTTTAGAGTGTGGAGAAATGGGAGTTGGTAAGGTCAGTGCTCAGGACAGAAGTTACTTTCCACTGGAGAGTGTTGTTGTTTTTTCTGGGAGTCACTGTTGGTATGACAGGAGCCCATGTACTTCCAGCAGGAGGGGCCAGGGTCCTCTCGGTGACACAGCCACAGAACTGAGCGGTAGCTCCGCCAGGTGCACACATTGCTGAGTGCAAGGATGTGTCTGGCAAGCCTCAGGAAGCAGCTGGTGCCCATCAGTGGAACAGGTAGCAAACTGGAACTACACATGTGGTGTGTCTTGCGATCTAAAAAATACACACTGGACAAGAAAAACAGGTGACACAGTATAGTTTAATACCATTAATAATAGGCTTGAGAGCAGATCAACATTTCTGTGATCTTTCGCTATACAGAAGGAGTGGAGGCATAATGGAAGGCAAGGCAAGGTGAATAATCAAATTCAACAGTGGCCACTTGGGGCTGGGAAGGTGGCTCAGTGGTAGAGTGTTTGCCTCACATGCATGGGGCCCTGGGTTCGATTCCTCAGCACCACATAAGCAGAAAAGCTGGAAGTAGCACTATGGCTCAAGTGGTAGAGCGCTAGCCTTGAGCTGAAGAGCTGAGGGATAGTGCCCAGGCCCAGAGGTCAGGCCCCACGACCAGCAAAAAAAAAAGAGTGGCCACTTCTAGGATATGTGCCAGTGCTCATGACTATAATCCCAGCTACTCAGGAGGCTGAGATCTGAGGATCACAATTTGAGCCAGCCCAGGTAGGAAAGTCCATGTGACTCCAATTAACTACCAAAACACCACAAATAAAGCTGTGGTTCAAGTAATATAGTGCCAACCTTAACTGGAAAAAGCTAAGGGACAGGGCCCAAGCCCTAAGTTTCGGTCCCAGCACTGGTATATTTAAAAAAAGAAAAAGAGCAGCCACTTTGGTGAGAGGGAAGTGAAGTCTTAGGTATTCATAAGGGACATTAATGGTTTCTCTTTTTTATTGTTTTGTTTTTTGGGGGTCCGGTTGTGGGGTCTGAACTCTGGGCCTGGGCGCTGTCCCTCAGCTCTTCAGCTCAAGGCTAGTGCTCTACCACTTGAACTATAGTGCCACTTCCGGCTTTTTTCTTTTTGCTTATGTGGTGCTGAGGAATCGAACCAAGGGCCTCAGGCATGCAAGGCAAGCACTCTACCACTGAGCCACCTTCCCAGCCCTATTGTTTTGGTTTTGTTTGTTGTTTCTTTTTGGTGTCTTTGATATACTAAGGTTTGAACTCAGGCTTCAGATTTGCTAGGCTGGTGCTCTATTGCTGGAGCCACCCCCCAGCCTTTTGCTCTTTTGTTGTTGTTTGCTTACTGTACTGAACTAAGGGCTTTGTGCTCTAACTTTGGCTTTTTCTCTCATGGCTGGCTCTCTACAACTTGAGAACCACACCTTCATTTCCAGGTTTTTGTTTGTTTTTCCAGTATCTGGTGATAAGACTCTCACAGATTTGTCTGCCTGGGCTGGCTCTGAACCACAGTTCCCAGATCTCATCTTTCTGAGCAGCTAGGATTATAGGCATGAGCCACCAGCACCTGGTTATTTTTTTTTTTTTTATTTTTTTGGGTCCGGTCGTGGGGCCTGAACTCTGGGCCCGGGCGCTGTCCCTCAGCTCTTCAGCTCAAGGCTAGCGCTCTACCACTTGAACCACAGCACCACTTCTGGCTTTTTTTTCTTTTTGCTTATGTGGTGCTGAGGAATCAAACCCAGGGCCTCAGGCATGCAAGGCAAGCACTCTACCACTGAGCCACCTTCCCAGCCCCACCTGGTTATCTTTGAGATAGGATCTTACTCTTTGCCAAGCCTACCTGAGCCATCCTCCTCCTATTTATGTTAGCTAGGATGACAAATCTATATCACCACTCCCAGCTTTTTCTTTCTGTGTTGTTGTTGGTGGTGGTGGAGCTTGAACTCAGGGCCTGGAGCTGTCCCTAATATTTTCTGCTCAAGGCTAGCATTCAACCATTTTGAGCCATATAGATCCCTTCTGGGTTTCTGGTAGTTAATTGGAAAGAGGAGTCTCACAGACTTTCCTGCCCATGTTGGCTTTGAACTATAATCCTCAGATCTCAGCCTTCTGAGTAACTAGGATTACAGGCATGAGCCACAATTTCACAGCCAGCTTTTTCTATTAAGGTAAATTCTTGGAGTCAGGTGCTGGTGGCTCGCACCTGTAGCTACTCAGGAGGCTGAGACCTGAAGATCATGGTTCAAAGCCAGCTGGTGCAGTCCATGAGACTCTTATCTCCAATTAACCACCAGAAAACCAGAAATGGCACTTTGACTCAAGTGGTAGAGTGCTTGCCTTGGGCTGAAGAGCTCAGGGACAGTGCTCAGGCCCAGAGTTAAAGCCCCATGACCAACAACAGCAACAAAAAAGATAAGTTCTTGGGAACATTTTGGCCAGGTAGCCTGGAACTTGATCCTCCCATGCCTGCCTCCACGTAGCTGGGATTATAGGTAGGAGCCACCAGCGCTGAGCCTCATTGAGTTACTTTTCACTTTGCTACTTACACGTGAGGAGGAGAAATTATATGCTCAAGGGAATCTTCACATTTCCAGCATATCTTGTTCATCAATTACAATGCCAGTAGCCAGAGGTAACAAATGCTTCCCAAAGCAGAGGGATGAGGGGAAATGTTGTCCTTCAACATGGTTGTACAATCCTTGCTGTAGCCTCCTGCTCACTCAAGGCTGGTTATGATGTCATGTTCTGAGATCAATGTTTGCTTTCCATTAACAGCATGGCCGAACCCCCCTGCATCTTGCTGCCAATAAGGGCCATCTTTCTGTGGTCCAGATCTTGCTGAAGGCTGGCTGTGACCTTGATGTGCAGGATGATGTGAGTAGAAGCCATCATTTGATCTGAGGAGGGTTGGAAATTGTCTGTCAAAAGAAATTTTGTTCCTTTACCCTGGCTAGCCTTAAACCATAATCACCCAATCTCCATCTCCCAAGTAGCGAGGATTACAGGTGCAAGCCCCCATACCTGCCTGGCCGTGTGGTAGAATTCCTCTAAGAAATAAGCAATTTTGCCGGCACTGGTGGCTCACACCTGTAATCCTAGCTACTCAGGAGGCTGAGATATGAGGAT
>NW_012267248.1:16505808-16520083 GCF_000151885.1 Dipodomys ordii | reverse complement strand
AAAAAAAAAAAAAAAAAAGAAATAAGCAATTTTGTGAGCAATACAAAGTCTTGGCAAGTTTGCCCTCATCTTAACATCTTCCGGATTCATCTGTAATAACACTGGTAGTCAAGCCAGGTGCTGGTGGCTCACGCCTGTAATCCTAGCTACTCACTCAGGAGGCTAAGATCTGAGGCTCATGGTTCAAAAGCCAGCTTGGGCTGTGCACTGGTGGCTCATGCCTGTAATCCTAGCTACTTGGGAGACTGAGATCTGAGGATTGCAATTCAAAGCCAGCCCAGGCAGGAAAGTGTGTGTAACTCTTATCTCCAATAAGCTATTCAGAAACCCGGAAGTGGCGCTGTGGCTCTAGTGGTAGAGCACTCACCTTGAGCTCAAGAGCTGAGGGACAGCACCTAGGCCCAGAGTTCAAGCCCCACAACCCCCCCCCCAAAAAAAAAGAAAAGCCAGCCTGGGCAGGAAAGTTCATGAAACTCTTTTGTTTTTTGTTTTTGGGGTATTTTTTGGGTCCAGTCGTGGGGCCTGAACTCTGGGCCTGGGCACTGTCCCTCAGCTCTTCAGCTCAAGGTTAGCGCTCTACCACTTGAGCCACAGTGCCACTTCCGGCTTTTTTCTTTTTGCTTATGTGGTGCTGAGGAATCGAACCCAGGGCCCCAGGCATGCAAGGCAAGTGCTCTACCACTGAGCCAATTTCCCAGCCCCTCGTGAAACTCTTATCTCTAATTAACCACCAGAAAACCAGAAGTGGAGCTGTGGCTCAAAGTGGTAGAGCACTAGCCTTGAGCAAAAGAGCTGCGGAATAGCACCCAGGCCCTGAGTTCAAGCCCCAGAACCAACCAAAAAAAAAAGAAAAGAAAGTAGTAGTCAAGTTTCAGGGTATGGTTTACCAAAGTGCTTTTAAGTTTCCTTGTACCTCTGTGCAATGTCTTAAGACTTTGCAAACACTGTTTATAAATGAGAACAATGTCTGCAAAGAAATAACCATGGCATTGTGTTCTGCATAGGCAGAAGGCCATCTAGTGGTGCTCACAAGTCTCTGGTTTACTTGAACCTGTAAGGATGTTATTTTCCTAAGATGCTGATTTCACTTTAAACTGATGATTTTTACCTTGGGTCATACTACTATATTTTTCTACATTATAACCAACATTATACTCCTGGCCCATATCACCTCCCTAGATGACAGGAGGGAAACATAGGGGCAGGGGAGAGATGTTGACCACAGGAAAGGTGGGGCTTGTGCTGTTGGCATAATCAGGTTGAGATCATCTGCTCTTCTGATTAAAGCTCTGGTTTGCACGGTGGCAAGGCTCAAATGACAGGCACACTAGCTCATCCCCTGCTTAGGTACTGAGCTCTGAGGATCCCTGTGTACTCATGCAGAAAACACCATGCAAATTTCTTAGCATGGCTGCTCTTTCTGTTGGGCAGGGTCAGAAGTAAAATTGGAAGAAATTGTCACAAACAGCCAAAATGCTACTACAACAGGTGGGCAGAAAGAAAGTCTTCTCTGGCTGAAGATAAGAACATCCTTCTTCTTCTTAGAATTTCTTTCTAGTATCTTTTTCTTGCCTTAGACAATGCATGCCTTATTTCTCCCATTTAAATTAAAATAAAACAAAAGACAATAACACACACTGTAAAACCTATTTGAGAGTAAATAAAGTAGAACATTCAGTGTCTGATACTTGGCTTTTGTTGATGATCAGCCATGAAATATATGCACGAGCTCCAAGAAGAAATCTCTTCATGTTCTTTAAAGAAGCTTCTGGGAGTGAGGGGTAGGGGAAAGCTCTTGGAGTGTGTGTGGGGGTGGGAGGGGTTGAGGAGACAAACTCATTTTAGAAGTAAGCTACCTTGACTAATGAGTAGAAATAGAGAATGTTAGCTAGCTCATACCTGAAATCCTAGCTAGTCTGGAGGCTGAGATCTGTGGATCCAGTTCAAAGTCAACCAGCCAGGGCAGGAAAGTCCATGAGACTCTTACCTTTAATTAGCCAGAAAAAAATGGAAGTGGATCTGTGGCTCAAGTGGTAGAGCTCCAGCCTTGAGTGACAGTGCCTAGGCCTGAGTTCAAAAGCCAATACTGGCATGCGCACACATGCACACACAGCATGTTAATGTCTTGAAGAACTTACTACAAACTTTACATTCTGCAATACTGATCTTTATGGCAGGGTAAGGACTGAGAATTAGTTGAAGAATGACCTCCAGTGGCCAGGAGTGGGACTATTCTGAATTGCAACCCATGGAAACCAGTTCTTTAGAATATGCAAATTCTCTCACTTCAAGCCAATCCCCTCAACTCTCAGTGGAAGCTCTAATGCTGTCTCTGATTGGTCAATGAACAATCACCCGGCCCCTACTTCACAAATACTCCAAGATACTTGTGGCCACAGTAAAAGATTTGAAGGAGGCAAAAAATAAGAGAAACCAGAGAAGAAAGGCTAGGAAGAAGCCCTAGAAAGTCAGAGAGAAAAGAGGTCAGCACCTTGGTTTGGGCACTCACCTTGGTAACATGTTAGCTTGGGTCCTCAAGGGGGAGGAATTCCTCTCAAAGAGGAGTGCCTTCCATCCCAGCATGACTGGGATTTCTTCCAGGAGCTTGGCTTTAGAATACTCCCTGTATTCCACCACACTGAAGAGGGAAATAAAAGCCTTTCAAAACAAAGATTTAGACTTCAGAGGTTCCAAAGCTTTTTTTTTCCCCCCCAGAGCTGAGCCAAAGCTTTTATGTGAGTAACTGAGATGTCTTAGCAAAAGAGAGGGCAGACAGTACTTGTTCCTTTGCAAACAGGTCAGCATGTTCCACATCAAAGTGCCAAACTGTAAGGTTGTTGGCTCTTCCAGCTTCCGGCTGCAGACTTTTTCCTTTGCTTCTGTAAGTAGTCATCCAGCAAACAGTGGCCAGGGCTCTGTGCTAAGCACTTAGCTTACATAATGAGGCCGCTCCAACCCCTCCGACACCTGTTTCTCCCCCACCCCACCTTCATTTGCTAAGGTTAATTGGCTTCACAGGGCCTTGATGACTTGAATTCTGACCCAACCAGGATACCTAGTTGGTGAGGTAGAGCAATATCGTCAGAGAATCAGATGCCATGATACTTGGTGCTTAGTAGGGTATTAATAAATACCCACTGAACTAATGCTGGTGGAAGAATTGTATGTTCCCAGAACTTTTTGAAGGTTCAGAATTGATATAGAAATAGAGATAGTGGCTGCTTGCAATCATTAGATATAGTAGAGCACATTTTATTTTTTATTTTTTTGTCAGTTGTGGGGCCTGAACTGTGGGCCTGGGCACTATCCCTCAGCTCTTCAGCTTAAGAGCACTAGCTAGTGCTCTACCACGTAAGCCATAGCGCCACTTCCAGCTTTTTCTGTTTATGTGGTGCTGAGGAATTGAACCCAGGGCCTCATGCATGCAAGGCAAGCACTCTACCACTGAGCCACCTTCCCAACCTCTAAAGCACATAGTGTGTGTGTGTGTGTGTGTGTGTGTGTTTCAAAGAGGAAATCTCTCAAAAGCAACTTTTAATTTTGTAGGAGCCAAGAGTGATCAGCAGTTAACCAGCCAATTCAGCTGAGGGTCTCAAATGTTAAGCTGTGTGTGTGGTTTGTGTTGTGTTCAAGGGAGAGCAGTTCCAAGGTGATAACTTGAGCCAACTCTTTGTGCTGTGGTGGTCTCTTAGAGCCTTTCATTCTCATCTTAGTAACTTAAAAAATGTTTTGTTGTTGTTGTTGTTGTTGCCAGTACTGGAGCTTGAACTTGGAGCCTGAGTAGTTAAAAGTTAACAGTAGTTAACTTTTTTTTTCTCAAGCCTGGCACTCTACCACTTGAGTCACAACTCTACTCCTAGCTTTTTGGTGAATTGGAGATAAGAATCTAACAGACTTTTCTGCTGGGGCTGGCTGTGAACCATGAGCATCAGATCCAAGCCTCCTGAGTGGTGAGGATTACAGGGGTGAACTACAAGCTGCCTGGTTACAACATTGCAATTAGAGGAAAGAGTCAAGTTCCCTTTATGCCTCACGGAGAAATATAGTTGATAATCTAAGGATGTGTTCCCAGGGAAAAGAGGTCAGCATGAACAGCAATTCCCCACAAACCAGAGTGCGTCAGACTCATGTTTTGATGACAGGTATATAATTTGTTCACTGATTTGCAGTAGTCAAAAGCAATGCAGAGAGGATCTGGGAAGGTGGACCAGTAGACCTGTCTCAACCTGATTTATAGAGGTGGGGGGAAAGGCTCAGAAAGATTTCTTTGCTCATAGCTGATGCTTTACTATCTGAGCCATGCCTCCAGCCCACCCTTTATACTGGTTAGAGTTTCATAGACTTTTCTGCCCAGGCTGGCGCTGAACCTTGATATTCAGGTTTCAACCTGAGTAGATAGAATTATAGCGCAAGCCACCAGCACCCAGCCAAATTTGTTTTCTTATAAAGATCTCCCTTTAACAATTCACAGCAGAGGGGCTGGGAAGGTGGCTCAGTGGTAGAGTGCTTGACTTGCATGCATGAGGTCCTGGGTTCGATTCCTCAGTACCACATAAGCAGAAAAGGCCGGAAGTGGCGCTGTGGCTTAAGTAGTAGAACGCTAGCCTTGAGCTGAAGAGCTGAGGGACAGCGCCCAGGCCCAGAGTTCAAGGCCCATGACTGACAAAATAAGTAAATAAATGCCTTTAATGTACATTGTTCGTTGTAAATCCTAGGAGGTTAGTAAGTATAATTGGCATTTTATTAAGATTATTTTTAGTTATTAATGTAGCTTTCTTTTAAAAAATCTGTTATCTATCTTTGGCAGAGCTGGGGTTTGAACTTAGAGCATTATACTTGCTAGGCAGGTGTTCTACTACTTGAGCCATGATCCAAGCCCTTTTTTTGCTCTAGCTAACTTCAGACCACAGTCCTACTAACTAAGGCCTTCATAGGTAGTACGAAAATCATGTGCTAACTGTACCAGGCTTGCTACCTGTCTTACAATGTTTCTCTTGCCTCTCTTGGGCTGAGAACCAGCAATGTCCAGGAGTGTGTTCTTTGCTTGTCTATGATTTGTCCAGAGATTTCCTTTGTATCAATCTTACCAACTGAATCATAGACTGGAAAAAGGAAAGGGAGAGGATTTCCAACCCCGTGTGTGTGTGTGTGTGTGTGTGTGTGTGTGTGTGTGTGTGTGTGTGTGCCTAGGTTTTGCTTTAGTTATTTTTCAGATAGTGTCTCATCTTCCTACCTAGGCCAGCCTTGACCATAATCCTCCTATTTATACCTCCTGCAGAGCTGGGATTACAGGTACTACCCTGTCTAGTATTTTACTTGAGGTGGGATCTCGCTCACTTTTTGCCCTGCTTGGCTTTGAACCACAATCCTCCTGATCTGTCTCTCAAACAGCTGGGATTACAGGAGTGAGCCCTCATTCCTGGCTAGCCCAACCTTTTGCAGGTGAAGATCCTGAGGCTTAGGGACATGACTCTCTAGCAAAGGTAGATTTCTCTTCAAGGCTATGTAAACCCAAGATCTTCTGGTCCCCTGGCCCTGTGCTCATTCTTTCCACCAGAAAATCTCCACACTGTTTGCTGATCTTCCCTTTCAAACCTGTACCACAGGCTTGACTTGCTTTGCCTCAACTTGACTTCCTGAGTATATGTTAGAGAGAACATGCTTAGAGGCCTAGAAGTCTCTCCTTACCGTGTGACCTTCTCACCTGTGGGAGCTCAGTCCTTTCTTCTAGTGCACTTAGGGTCAAGAGTCAACGTCCCTTTGCTGTCTCAAGGAGAAAAACAGTTGACATCGAAGGATTGTGTTCGCAGAGAAAAGGGGTCAGATTGCAGCATAGATCAGCCAGCATGTTGCCCCTCAGAATCCCAGATGATGCTTCTTACAAACACACAGGGAGAGGCCACAGCCCTGGAGTCTTCAGCTGAAACAGCAAACCCTTGCCTTGCTCTTGGCTACTGCAAATCAGTGAACAAATGCTACGCCTGTCATCAAAGCAGGCGTTTGACTCATTGACATAGCTGCAGAGCAATCTCCCATAAGCCAGGACGTGAGGACGCTGGCATCACATATAGCTTCACTGCACCATGCACAGCCCAGCCCCCAGCCCTGCTCACCCCTCATGTGGCGGTCATCTGACCTTGGGCAACAGGACCAGGCCCAGACCTCACTGTTGAGGTTGACTCTGAGGCCCAGGTTTGTTGCTGCTAATTGATTAAAGGGGTTTGTGAAAAGCCATTGCTCAACCATGTGCCTTGTCTCCTGGCCCCTGGTGCCAAGCCCTTCTGCAGGTAACCAGTGTGTTCAGTGGAGGGGCAGGAGGCGTCCTGATGTTTGAGTGGAGGAGATGTGTTGGTGGTGATATTGGGGTGCTGGGGGAACTGCCTGCTGCTCCTGACTCTGTGTCGCTTTGCAGGGGGACCAGACGGCCTTGCACCGGGCCACAGTGGTGGGGAACACGGAGATCATCGCGGCCCTGGTGCAGGAAGGCTGTGCCCTGGACAGACAGGACAAGGTGAAACGGGACATATCAGCTGCTTGCTCCCTAGATCGAGAATTGGGGGGCTAGAGGGGACTCGGGGCACCCTTTTGGCTACTTTGGGGTACCCAAGATGCTATTCCTGTCTTACCTCTTACAAATCATGATGAAATCAGCCCAACTTTCTCTGAAGCCAGTTGAGGAGAGCCAAGTTGACTGTGATGAGAAGATTCACACCTTAAGTAATGTGCTTTCTTTTTTCTTTTTTTCTCAAACACAGTATGTGATGCATTCACACTCTGGCTATTGCTCCACTACCTGAGCTATGCCCCCAGCCCCAAGTAATGTGCTTTCTACCCTGTGTGTTTCTTAGGATGGGAATACAGCCCTGCATGAAGCCTCCTGGCATGGGTTCAGCCAGTCAGCCAAACTACTTGTTAAAGCTGGAGCCAATGTACTTGCCAGGAACAAGGTGAGGCTAGGCGGGTGCTAGAAGTGATCCCTTCCTGGGTGAGGATATGTGTGGGTCTCTCCACCTGTCTCTGTCTCTCAGTGAGCAGAGCAAGGGCTAGCGGGATGAGTGGAGCCTAGTAGGGCCTGTCCACCCACAAGGTCATTGGCAGAGGAGAGCAGAAGCAGCTCCTGGTTTAGGCCAGGATCTTGCTCAGCAACAGTGTAGACACTCCTGCCAGAAGCCTAAATCAAATTACTGTTTCCTCTGGGTGCCAGTGGCTCATGCCTGAAATCCTAGCTACTCAGGAGACTGAGATCCGAGGATCATGGTTTGAAGCCAGCCTGGGTAGGAAAGTCCATGAGACCTTTATCTCCAATTAACTACCCCCCAAACTGGAAGTGGAGCTGTGGCTCAAGTAGTAGAGTACTAGCCTTGAACAGAAAAAAAAAAAACCCAAAAAACAAAAAAACTCAGAGATAGCATCCAGGTCCTGAGTTCAAATCTCAGGACTGGCACACACAAAAATTATTTTCTGCATCCTCTGACACTATTGGGAGAGTATAGGAGCAAAGAAAACCTACCAGCAAAGAACTTTATATCACCAGTGGTAGCAAGAGTATGGTAGGCGGCCTCCGCAGAAGCGGCTGGGCTAGGCAGTAGGATGGGAACAAGCACCAGGCCAGCAAGCTGGCAAACAAATTTAAAAAACACCTTAAAAATGGTTCTGCTGGGCTTGGTGCCAGTGTTGGCCTCACCCTGTAAACCTTCTATTTGTTTCTGGCACCCCCCTTCCCCAGACAAATAGGTCTAGGTTTGCATCCAGTAGCTGTCCTCCTAGGAAAGAAAAGGAAAGAAAAGAGAAAAAGGCTACCACTGAAGCTCAGTGGTAGAGCGCTGTGTGGCATACGTGAAGCCCCGTGTTCAATCCCCAGCACCACACATACAAAGAGCAGTAAAATATGCTGGTAAAAAATTTACCTGCATGGAAGTGGCTCTGTGGCTCAAGCGGTAGAATACTAGCCTTGAGCTGAAGCGCTGAGGGACAGCGCCCAAGCCCAGAGTTCAGGCCCCATGACCGACCAAAAAAAAAAAAAATTTACCTGCAAGCCAGGCACCGGCAACTCACTCCTGTAATCCTAGCTACTCAGGAGGGTGAGCTATGAGGATTGTGGTTTGAATCAAGCCTAGACAAGCAAAAAAAAAAATCTGTGAAACACATTTTTGGGAGGGCCAATCATGGGGCTTGAACTCTTTGCCTGGGCACCACCCCTGACCTTTTCAGCTCAAGGCAAGCACTCTACCACTTGAGCGCAATACCACTTCCGGTTTTCTGGTAGTTAAGATTAGAGTCTCATGGACTTTCCAGTCCAGGCTGGCTTTGAACTGTGTTCCTCAGATCTCAGCCTCCTAAGTAGCTAGGATTACGGGTGTGAGCCACTGGCACCTGGCGCCTGTGAAAGTCTTATCTCCAATTTGCCACCAAAAAGCCGGAAGTGGAGCTGTGGCTCAAATGGTAGAGCACTAGCCTTCAGTGAAAAAGCTGAGGGTCAACACCCAGGCCCAGAATTCAAGATTCAGTATAAGCACCCATGCACACACGCGCGCACGCACACACATACACACACACACACACATACACACATACACACGGATGTTTATGACAACAATAAGGTATAAAACATATGAAGAGGAACTTAAAATTGTTATATGAGCATATCATAAATACAATATAAATAAAATAATAATTTTGAAGAGAACTCTCTTGAGTTGCAAAATAACAGTTCAGAGCAGTACAATTTCATAGTTACCTGTCAAAATGCTTAATATAGAATTGTATATATTTTAAATAAGCCTAGAAGTATGTCAGCAAAATATCGATAAGTGTTTATGAGAATTGAGGCTGATTGATTTTTGGTTTTGTTTCTACTTTTTGCCTTTGCCAAAGTTCCCAAACTGAACTGGTTATTTCTTTCACAAGCAGGAGAAGAAACATTTTATTTTGAAAATAAGAAAGCATTAGTCAAGTGCAGGGGGCTTACTCCTGTAATCCTAGCTACTCAGGAGTCTGGGATCTAAGGATCACAGTTCAGAGCAAAAAAAAAAAAAAAAAACAAGTCTGTGAGATTTCTTTGTTTCCAATTTATCAGCAAAATGCCAGAAGTGGAGCTTTGGCTCAGTGGTAGAGCACCAGCTTTGAGCCAAAAGGCCAAGCGAGAGCAGAAGACCTTAAGTTCACATACTCACACACACACACAAGCATAAGTACTTTTGGGATTAGGAACTAGTAGAGAGTAGTGGCAAGGGTTTGAAAGAGACTGAGAATTTCCCACAGTGCACTTGGATGGGTGGCATCGTGGGATGGTGTGTTGAAGCTGATATGCTAGAATGGGGGTGGTAAGCATCATGGTGATTGTGAACAGCATTTGGTCATTTCCCCTAAAACACACAGTCTGTGGACAGTTTCACATCACAGTAGGGGTTGACAGTGACTATCGCTAGCCTTTAGACACTCATTTCTATGGCAGATCTTCAATAGTAGAGTCAGGAGCCAGATGTAATATTAAGGAGCCTGTCAGAAAGAGTGTGCATCAATGCCAGAAAGACTTTGGGGCCTCACCTGCTGCCCACAAAAGCAGAACAGAATCTTCATAAAGAAGGACGTGCCTCAGTGATTCTCTTTTATTCCCTTGGTTTATTAGAGTGTGGGGAAGCAAGCCAGCCTTGTTCTCATAGCAACAGGGACAGAACAGTGGTCCTTCTTTTGGTCATCTCTTTTACTCTCATCTATCTCTCTTCCCTCTCCCACCATTTTTTGTGTCTCGGGACATTTTCTTCACGTCTCCCACCCTTTAGAATAGTCCTTCCCCGCCCTGCCTGCAGCCCTCTCACCCCTGCTACACCCAGATTAGAGTTGCTGCTTACTGTCATGTGTTCCTCAAGGTTCCTTCATAGAAGGAAAGAAGTAGCTATTCAAGGTACCATCACCAATGATGTCAGGCTCATTGCTTTCAGGCTGGTGGCTGCTCAGTACCTCTAGATGGTACATGATCAGAAACATGAATTGGTGAATATCACTTCCTTTTTTTGTTCTTGGTGGTGGTACTGGGGTTTGAATTCAGAGCTTTGTGCTTGTTAGGCAGGTACTGTACAGCTGAGCTATACCTTCAACCCTGTATTTTGCTGGTTATTTATTTATTTTTAGTCATATCACTTTGATTGGGATTAGAAAGATACGTAGATAATAGGTAAGAGGAACATAAAAATAGGGAACATGTTAGGGAATATTTTGAATACATCCTAGAGTCCAGTAGGCTCTTCCTTTTGTGTTTGGCGCACACATGCAGGTAAAAGACTTGTAGATCTCTGATGGATAAAGAGAATGAGTAGTTGTGGGCAAAATCCCACACACATGCATGCATTCAAGTGGAAAAAAACAAGCATACCTAATACATGCATGCACACAAACAAAAAAAAGCAAGCACATAAAGCACATGCATACACACGGAGAAACATGAGCCAGTCATTTTTGAGAAAGGGTCTTGTTTCTTGCCCGAACATGTTTCAGGCATGTTTCCACCTGTTTCAGGCTTCCTGTGGTGGTTAGGATGATAAGCATGTGCTGTCACATCCAGCCTTGGTCATATTTTTTTTTCCTGTCAGATTTTTGAGAAAGCATTTCCATGCATACAATTTACCATTTTATGCAAGAAAGCATATCATACTGTGACTCTGGGCCATTGTATACTACTGCATAATCACTACCACAGATAGAGAATGCTTCTACCTCCTAAAAATAAGTTCCTTTGCACACTTTGTTGGCAACCCTACAATCACATCCCCTCCTAAACCCAGGAGTTGAAGGTTAATGATAGCTGGAACTCCTGCACCTGTTCAGATTCCACATTCAATATCCTTGGCTCCAAACCCCCCTGCTGGATGCCCCCCCCCAGAGGCAGAATGTAAGTGTCCCCCCTCCCAGTAAGTACCAACCCCACTGCAAGGTGTATAAGTCTGTGCAGAAGTGTGCTGCTAACGTGTCTCCCCCTCTGTCTGCCTCTCTCAGGCAGGGAACACAGCCCTGCACCTGGCTTGCCAGAACAGCCACTCTCAGAGCACGCGTGTCCTCCTGCTGGGTGGTTCCCGCGCTGACCTCAAAAATAACGTAGGTGAACAGCTTCTCAAACCTTCTCTCAAGTCACCTTGGAAGATAACCCCTGCAGTGTACTTTCCTAAGAACATCTAGAAATTAAGATGTCAGAAGTATTTGGGGCCTATCCTTAAATTATGCACGTGTTGTGGGATTTTTTTTTGCTAATTTTCTAAGGAGTCGTTTAGAAGATGAGGAGAAGAATCGAAAGGATTGGAAATATTATCGCCATTTTTCTTCTAGCATATGACTGTCTAGAATAGTCTAGGGAATCTGTGAATGTCTTAGGCTCTGCCCATGTGAGTGCATATTGTCCCATCTATGTGGCATATATTCCCATGCGGGACTCTCATCTAGGTGATGGTGCCACACCGAGCAGGCAGGTCCTGCAAGGCTCCACAGCCAGCATCTTCCAATGGCAAGTCAGCTGATGACCGAGGTGTCCTTGCACTGAGCTGAGAATGCCTGCCTTGAATGCAACCTTGAATACAGCCTCCCTCCGCAGAGGCTTTTTCCGGTTTAAATCCCATGCCTTAGACACATTGACCAGAAAATGACTAGCTTCTCCAAAAGATCGTGGAAATCTCCTTGTTTGGAGCAGTTTTATCAAATTCATTCTAAGGCTAGGCACTGGTCGCTCATGCCTATAATCCTACCTATTCAGGAGGCTGAGATCTAAGGAGTGTGGTCTGAAGCCAGCTCGAGCAAGAAAGTCCATGAGACTCTTATCTACAATTAACCACCAAAAAGCTGGCAAGTAAAGCTATGGCTCAAATGGTAGAGCACCAGCCTTCAGCAAAAAAAGTTCAAGGACAGTACCCAGACCCTGAGTTCAAGCCCCAGTACTGGCACAACAAATTAAAAAGGAATATACAATAGTTTAGCAGCTTCTAAATGATTTTCTTTTCAGTTATGTCTTGTGACTGCTGACCGTGCTTTCTGTCCACAGGCAGGCGACACCTGTTTGCACGTTGCTGCGCGCTATAATCACTTGCCCATCATTCGGCTTCTCCTCAGTGCTTTCTGTTCTGTCCATGAAAAGAACCAGGTCAGTGCAGGTGTCTTCGCCATCCCCACGCTCCAGGTGTGCGGTGGATAGCAGCTGCCCGCCAGCCTGCATTGTGTCCCACTGGGCTGCAGTGTCCCTGCCTTCTCTGGGTCATTCCCATGCACATCTTTGCATGTGAATTTTGCACGGTTTCTTGGAGAGCCTAAGGGCAAGTTTTGTTAATGATGTGATTTTTTTTTAAATAAGGAAATCCACAGGGAGGAGTGTGGCTTTGTAAAGAAGCCAGGCAATTGGGAGTCTCTGGACTTCCTGTGTTATGTTCTCTGGGGTGCTCAAAGTTCAAGAACCAATTTGTGTTTCCAGCAGCTGGAGGCTCTCATTTCTGAGAAATTGGAGTCATAATCTGTGTCTGCTATTGAAATGAGGCTGAGATGAAATACAGTCAACCATGGAAACGTGCATGCTTGCCAGTAGCCATTTGGATAAAAGAAAGCAATTGTTAGGGTTTTAATTGATACCTAAATGATGTGTTGATTGCTTTTTATGACTTTGAGTGCATAACTCTGAAATTAAAAAAGATTTTGGTTTATATAAAATATACCATATAAGCCTCTGTTTATAACATTGATAACAAATATATACATATATACATATATACACATGCATATATATATAAATATTACAAGAATAATTGGGGGTTCATCATACTTGCTTGGTTTGCTTACTAGATTGGTATGCTCCCACTTGAGCTGTGCCTCCAGTTATGCTTTTTTTTTTGGTCGGTCGTGGGGCTTGAACTCTAAGCCTGGGTGCTGTCCCTGCGCTCTTCAGCTCAAGGCATGCTCTACTGCTTCAGCCACAGCGCCACTTCCAGTTTTTGAGTGGTTTATTGGAGATAAGAGTCTCACAGACTTTCCAGCCTGAGCTGGCTTTGAACCGTGATTTTCAGATCTCAGCTTCCTGAGTAGCTAGGATTACAGGCATGAGCCACCAGCACCCGACTCAGTTATGCTTTTTACTACTCATTTACAAGTGGAGCCTAGCAACCTTTTTTGTCCAGGCTAGCTTTAAACCACAAGTCCTTCAGATCTCAGCCTCCTGAGTAGCTAAAATTATAGGTGTAAGCCACTAGGGCCAGCTTTAGAGCAGTGAATTTTGACCCTGAATGCATATAAAAATCAACAGGGGAATTAAAAAAAATTCCTGGATCTCATCCCAGTGCAAAAGAGCCAGACTTTGGGCTTATGGTCTAAGCAATCGTGTTTTCTAAAAGCTCCCTGTCTGATGTGCAGCCATGATGAAAATCACTGACAAAATAGCCAAATATGGCTGAGTGTAGTGGCTCAAGATTAATTCTAGCTGCTTGGGAGGCAGTAATCAGAGAGGACCAAGGTTCCAAGCCAGGCTGGGCAAAGAAAGCTCAGAAGATACAGTCTTGATCAATGGACTGGGCACAGTGGTGCTGGACTATAATCCCATTGACAAAGGGAAGCACAGATGGGAAGATTGAGGTCCAGGCCAGCCTGGGTATAAAGTGAGATCCTATCTTGAAAATAACAAACACAGAAAGGGATTAGCAGAGAGGCTGAAGTGGCAGAGTACCAGCTTAGCAAGCATTGTGGCCTGAGTTCAAATCCCATTACTGTCAGAAAAGAAAGAAAGAAAAACACAGTCTCCCTAGTGATTCCAGCACACCTTGCTCTACTCCCCTACCTCCCCACCTCATGCTTCTCAGCCATGGCAGCAGCTCACAGTCATAGTCACCCCGGAGCCTTTAAAATCCCCATGCCCTGCTGGGCACCAGGGGCTCACACTTGTTAATTCTAACTACTCAGAAGGCTGAGACCTTGAAGATTGCATTTCAAAGACAGCCTAGGCAAAACACTCCAAGACACTCCATCTCCAATTAACTAGCAAAACGCTGGGCTGGGGGTCTGGCTCAAAGTGGTAGAACACTAGCCACACATGAGGCAAGCTGAATGAGTGTGAGGCCCCTGAGTTCAACTGCTGAAAAATAATTTTTTTTGGGCCCGGTCGTGGGGCCTGAACTCTTTGCCTGAGTGCTGTCCCTCAGCTCTTCAGCTCAAGGCTAGTATGAGCCACAGCACCACTTCTGGCTTTTTTCTTTTTGCTTATGTGGTGCTGAGGAATCGAACCCAGGGCCTCAGGCATGCAAGGTAAGCGCTCTAC
>NW_012267248.1:16479228-16504093 GCF_000151885.1 Dipodomys ordii | reverse complement strand
ACACACACACACACACACACACAGCAGGCACAGCCCAGGTACCTTTGCTACTGGAGGCAGTAAGAGCGATTGTAGAATTTGGAGCTGGCCAAAGCTGGCCAAAGGCTCTTAATCTTCCAGGACTCTAAGTCTAGCTCCCTTTCCTCCTCCTGCCTTGTGATGGATTTCTCTAGAACCTGCCCTGGATGGCTAGAACACTGTCCCCTTCCTTCTAAACCCCACTCTCATCCATTCCTGGTTTTTGCCCTCATCTTCCAAGAGTCTACATTATGGCCATAGCCCTGCCTCACGACTGTTCTTTATAATATAGTTCTTAGACTCTGGCTGGGCCTGACCTGCCCTCCAGGTGTTCTTCCCTACGGAAAACTCATTGCCTGGGAGCATTGTATGATTCTTTTTTTTTTCTTCTTTTTCTTTTTGGTTGGTCCTGGGGCTTGAACTCTGGGCCTGGGTGCTGTCTCTGAGCTCTTCAGCTCAAGACTAGAGCTCTTCCACTTGAGCCACAGCACCACTTCTGGTTTTCTGGTGGTTAATTGGAGATAAGAGTCTCACAGACTGGCTTTGAACCAGGCTGGCTTTGAACCACAATCCTCAGATCTCAGCCTCCTGATTAGTATTACAGGCATGAGCCCCCAGTGCCCAGCCTGTATGATTCTTTGGATGTCTCCACAACAGAAATATACTTCCTTAACTCTTCTCAGTTTGCATAAAGCATTCCTTGGTGGGCAGTGCCCCACAGCTTTGTGTGAGGGCAAAGCCCTCATTGCTCTGTAGCTGGGAAGTATTCATCATGCATGCTCTGGGTGCCTGATTCTCTTAGTGCTGGGGCTGGGCTGAGGAGCAGGGCCATCATGTATGGCTGAGCACACTGGGTCACTGCAGTGTGGAACTGCCCACTCTTGGGGTCTCTTCCTCACTTGTCCTCCCCTGTGTCTTTCCCCAGGCAGGCCAGACCCCACTGGAGACCGCCCGCTACCACAACAATCCAGAAGTTGCTCTGCTCCTCACGAAAGCTCCCCAGGTAGGATTTCCTGCTTGTGCATTGTCAGATGACACAGGATGCAGTCACCCGGAGGCCCTCATTGGCATCTAGTGAAAGCAACTGAAGCTCAGTAGGAAATCGATGGGCCTACCAGCTGGGCAGGTGGACACAGGCATGCACGTGGGTCTCCTGGAAGAGACTTCAAATCCTGCTTTTTAGACATGGTGTAATTTTCTTCTTTGGCCAGAATAGTCACCACCAGCTTCCTGGCCCCTAACTTCCCAGCTCCATAGCCTGGGAGGTGCAGCATTGTAGGGGCAAATTCCATGCCTGAACAAGCGTGATGCAGGAGGGAGGAATCTGCTCAGAGGAAGATGAGGGAACAGACCATCCTAGTGAGGCCACCAGAAGCAGAGCCGTTCAGGAGGGTT
Organism: Dipodomys ordii; assembly: GCF_000151885.1. Lineage (NCBI taxonomy): Eukaryota > Metazoa > Chordata > Mammalia > Rodentia > Heteromyidae > Dipodomys > Dipodomys ordii. The sequence goes on along the minus strand of NW_012267248.1, from coordinate 16,502,680 downwards.
TCTTTCATTTTCTAATCAAATTATGGTATTTTGACCCTTATTCATAAAAAATGTCAAATGTCATTTGAATAGAGGTTGACATCTAAGTATCAATAAAGACATATAAGGATGCTTAAGCTACTTATAATTCCAACACCCTGAAGTATCTGCCTTTGTTGGCTCTTTTTACCTTCCACAGACATATTTTCCTTCTGTAATTGGGCCTATGTTGTACAAACCCCATTGTATCCTTCCTTTGATCTAACTGTAATAGGGCAATGTTCTGTGGTCTCTATACACATTCAGTATAATGAAAGCATATTCCTTCTTGTTGATGTCAGTATTAAACCATTTCATTAATGTTGGCAGAAGTGGAGCTATGGCTCAAGTATTAGCATTCTAGCTTTGAGCAAAAAAAAATCTCAGCACAGGGGCTGGGAAGGTGGCTCAGTGGTAGAGTGCTTGCCTTGCATGAAGCCCTGGGTTCAATTAGTCAACAACACAGAAGCAGAAAAAGCCAGGTGGTGCTGTGGCTCAAATGGTAGAGCACAAGCCTTGAGCTGAAGAGCTGAGAGTCAGGGCTCAGGCCCAGAGTTGAGGCCCCACAACTGAATTAAAAAAAAAAAATCTCAGCACAGTGCTCAGGCCCTGAGTTCAAGCCCTAAGACTATAAATATATCCATATTTATCAATGTTTGACATTTAGATTATTTCCAGTTTGGAGCTATTCTGTTACATGACATCATGTCATTGATTGGCTTGCCCAACACACACTCCCTTGAGCCATACCTCCAGCTCAGCTTTTTGCTGGTTAATTGGAGATGAAGTCTCATGGACTTTTCTGCTCATGCTGGCTTCATACTACAATTATCCAGATCTCAGCATCCTTAGCAGCTAGCATTACAAGTGTGAGCCACCAGCTCTCACTCTAGGTTTTTGCAAAGAATGATCCACAGAATCACATCTGTGAATCCTGATTTTTATAAAAAGTGCTGGTTTCCCCTGGGTCTAAAGTATAGGGTGTGGCTGAGCAATATTGCTCACATCTGTAATCCCAGCTACTCAGAACACAGAGATCGAGAGGATCCTGGTTTGAGGTCAACCTGGGCAAAAAGTTTGTCAGATCCAATCTTATCTAATAGCTAGGTACAGTGGTGGTTATCTGTCAGCTATGAATGTTTGAGGATTGTGGTTTAAAGCCAGCCTAAGGGGAAAAAAAAAGTTAAGATCCCATTTCAACAGAAATAGATGGGTGTATTGGTACAAGCTTGTCATCCTAGCTATAGTGGGAAATGTAAAACAAGAAGATCAAAGGCCAGGTCAGCCCTTGTAAAAGTGAAACCCCATGTCAAAAATAACCAAGCAAAAAAAAATGCTAGAAATATGTTTGAAGTGGTAGCACGAGGTTCAAATCTCACTACTGACTTTTTTTTTTAAGTACGGAATGCTCTGTTCATGTCAGAATCCATCACATTTATCTGTTGTTTTCAGCTTTTGGCCTCTTGATGGACAGCCAGTTTCCCCCTTAGCCAACTCCCCAGGCACGTGAAGACTGATCATGTCCTTAATCCATCTGTCATTGTTCTTCCATATCCCAAGGATCATCACTTACAGAGAAAAGCTTTCCCAAATGACTGGGTGGAGGGAGTGGTGTAAGTGGTAGAGTGACTGCCTATCAAGACCAGAGCCCTGAGTCCAAATCCTAGTTCTACAAAAATAAGAATCCTTAGGATGTGTCTTAAGTTTTGTTTATACTCATGCTGAATAATGGCAAATAAGTAGGTGACATATTAAAGTTTATTTCTCACAATTGTACATGTAACCCTTCTCAGCACAAAGAAACTGTAGACCATGCACGCTATTTCATGCATTTTGTTTTGTTATCTGTAGTTACAACCTTACTGGTTTTATAAGCAAAGTGAAATCTCCTTTCTGGGACTTATATACTTGCTTGGCTTTTTCTGCTTAAGGCTGGTGCTCTACCACTTGAGCAACACCTCCTAGCTTTTTGGTAGTTAATTGCAAATAGCAGTCTCTAATATTTGTCTGACCCAGTTGGCTTCGAACCTCGATCCTCAGCTCTCAGCCTCCAGAGTAGCTTGAATTGCAGGCATGAGCCACCACTTAGGTGAATGTGGATATTGATGGCCCACAGAGGTACTAAGTGGGCACTCTTTCGTTCCGGGCCTCAAGATTAATTTTCTCTGGCTTCTATGTTCTGGAAAAGATGAATGACACTCCATCTGAGGAAGATGGTATGGTTCACTGGGAAAGCTATAAGCCCAGGCAAAGCATGGTTAAAGGGAGGGAATTTTGCTGGTGATTATTTTGCGTTTGGATGACCTTGGAGTATGGCTTGTCATATGTGATTGATGAGACAAATTGATGTCACAAATGCTCTGAAAGAGAATCTCAGGCTGTTTCTGGTGCTGTGCCTGTTCTAAGAGGCCACTAACCAGGAGGACATTCAGGACAAGTCATTTGCTTTTCTCAGATGTGACTTCCCAGGGAGTTTGAAGAGAGCATTAGAAATGTCATAGTAGGATTGAATCTAGGGCTTTGAGCAGTGACCCTACAGTCCCAAACAACCAGTCTGGTTCTCTTTTTAATCTAAGGACTCTTTTACATTCTTAATACTTTGATCCATTGCTTGAAGTTTTCAATAATTCAAAGATTCATGTTCTGCTAAACATCCTCTTTCAATTAAGTGACTCCAAGGCAGCAGGTAGTGGGAAGTGACTGGGCAGGGTGGGCGTGGGTCCAATGTATGCCAGTCACCTACTGGATTATGGTTCAGCAGCCCCTCATCTTTACATCGGAGGAGATGGAGCACAGAAAGAGGCCAGAATCACTTGTCTGAAGGCCAGCTACTGCTCAGTTCCAACCTAGTCCGTGCCAGGACTATGGCTTGAACCAGGGACTGGGCACACAACTCCATTTGGGAATATTTTTTGTTGATTATTTGGAGGAGATAAGAAAAAGTCTCATGGGCTTTCCTGCCCAGGCTGGCTTTGAACTGTGATCTTTAGATCTCAGCCTCCTCCTGTGTAGCTAGATGGATCTGCCTTACTCCCCTCTACCCCCATGTACTTTTTCTGTTTCCTTTCTACCTCTGCATGGTAAGGAACGGATTACATGCTTCCCTTTGGAAGCTATAGTTAGTGCAATGGCTGCTGCTGCTCCTCCTCCGCCTCCTCCTCCTCCTCCACCTCCTCCTCCTCCTCATCTTAGTGTTTAAGCTTTTTAGGGTCAGGGACACAATCCTCCCCATTTCTGTATCTCTGCTGTGCTCAGCCCAAGAGCCAGGAGACACAGCAAGCGCAGGGTTGCATGTTTATGTGACTGCTTCATCTCTCCCGCTAGGCTGGCAGTCCTTCGAGGTTGGTGCTGGGCTGAGGGAGGATCTCCTCCCATGCTGTGCACACCCTGGTCTGTAACCATGCTGTTTGCTTCCTTCAGGTCTTGCGTTTCAGTCGTGGGCGAAGCCTGAGGAAAAGGAGAGAGAGGCTCAAGGAAGAAAGGAGGGCTCAGTCGGTGCCGAGAGATGAGGTGGCACAGAGCAAGGTGTGGGGGGGGGGTCCTCCTACCTGGCCAGCACCTGTCTGCCACATTCCCTGCGTCCTCAGGGGCTCGCTGGTGGCTGCCAGGCCTCCTTGGCTCTCCTTCCCTCTGGGGCTCTTTCTCCTTTTGGCTTCATGTCTTCTGTTCCTCCAAGATTCCTTCCAGATCTCGTGCGTGTGTGTGCGTGTGTGTATGCGTGTGTATGTGTGTGTGTGTGTGTGTGTGTGTGTGTGTGTGTGTGTGTGGCATATGAAGATGCACCATGCTCCAGTCCCATGTACTTATGGCTTTTGTCCCTCTGCATGGATGACATCAGACACTGTGCCTATAACTAAATACAACTAAATATACACATTGCTCAAAAAGTGTGTTGCCGGGCGCCAGTGGCTCACTTCGGTAATCCTATCTACTCAGGAGGCTGAGATCGGAGGGTCACGGTTCAGAGCCAGCCTGGGCAGGAAAGTCCGTGAGACTTTTTTCTCCAGTAAACCACCAGAAAACTGGAAGTGGCACTATCGCTCAAGTGGTAGAGCGCTTGCCTTGAGCTGAAGAGCTGAGGGACAGCGCCCAGGCCCAGCGTTCAAACCCCACGACTGGCAAAAAAATAAAGTGTGGTATTCCAATGTCACCTGGGTCCTCGTTTGAAATGCAGATTCTTCAGCCTTATCTCAGACCCACAGTTAGAAACTCTGGGGTAAAGTCCCAACAGTCTTGTTGGAACAAACCCTACAGGAGATCCTGATGACAACCCTCGGCATAGCTTGTTTCCTCAGTTTCCCCTTAGAGAATGGATCTGGCCCATATGGTTCCTTTGTGCCAATCAGAAAAAGAAGTCTCTGAGGTAGGCTAGCCCTGCACAGGACGTGGGGTGAATGGTGTCCGAGTGGGTTCCAGTTCCCCTTGCCCCTTCCCCCCTCAGTGAGTGCCCTTGTGCAGTGAACAGCTTGCTCAGCTGTCCTTGGCTGTCCTGAGAGTCTCTGAGGGACCAGTTAGGATACAGAAGCAACGCTTGGCACATAAAATATTATCACCAAGCACTGGCTCTTCTGGATGCCATTTCAGGATCTTCTCATCAATTTCCAAGGCTAAGGTATTGTCACTCGGATTGAGTTCCTACATACAAATTATATAAACTAAATTATAGAAATTCGCACAAGGAACAGAAATATATATAATATATTTCATTTTTAATGGTTCTCACTCTCTGCCATAAGGTTCCCCAAATGAGTGGGACTATATTCAGTTGAAGTAGAAAAGACCCAAATTTCTAATGCTTTTTTTGTGTAAGGGAGGTGTCTGGAGTTCTAGAATAGACAAGATTTCATGAGGGATCTAACAAGATAAAAGCCAAATATTAAGACCAACAAGCAATTCTGAAATTTACTGGCATAAAAATTTCCCCTTACCAAATGGCGTGTTACAAGCAGATAGCTTTGCCTTGCTGGTGGTAGGCCAGGTGAACAGGTTCTGGCTTTTATTCCCTGTAGGGAAGTGTGTCGGCCGGGGACACTCCCAGCAGTGAACAGGCTGCTCTCAGAAAAGAAGAAGCCAGGGAAGATTTCCTGTCTGCCTCTCCTGAACCCAGAGCAAAGGATAACCGGAGGAGAAAGTCCAGACCCAAGGTCAGGAGGCAGGTGACAGTGGCATTGTGGTGGCTGGGGAGGAGAGCTGTTGGGAGGCCTTGCTGCCCATCCTGCTAGCAGCTAAGGCACCATGTGACTGAAACACTGTTTCAGTGGTGGCTCTGGTGGGCACTGGTGGCTCACACCTGTAATCCTAGCTACTCAGGAGGCTGAGATCTGAGGGTTGTGGTTCAAAGCTGGCCCGGGCAGGAAAGTCCATGAGACTCTCATCACCATTTAACCACCAGAAAACTGGAAGTGGTGCTGTGGCTCAAGTGGTAGAGTGCTCGCCTTGAGCTGAAAAGTTCAAGGACAGCACCCAGGCCCAGAGTTCAAGCCCCATGACCAACAACAACAACAATAAAAAAAGGAATTAAATCTCACAGCCAGATGTGGTGTCTCATGTCTATAATCTAGCTATTCCAGAGACTGAGATCTAAGGAGCACAGTTCAAAGCCAGCCCAGGCAAGTAAGTCCAGGAGACTCTTACCTCCAATTAATCACTAAAAAGCCAGAAGTGGAGTGGTGGCTAAAGTGATAGAGCGCTAGCTTTGAGCACAAAAGTTTAGGCACAGTGCCTAAGTCCCGAGTTCAAGCCCCAGGACCATCAAAAAAAAAAAAAGAGAAAGAAAAAATTAAATCCCACTAAGTTTGGATGGATGAGTGGACGTATGTGTTTCTTTGGATGTGTGTTGCTCTGAGTTGAACACCATGGGGCACAAGAAGATGGGGTTCTTGGCCAATAAGTGGGGGTGATGGGAGCCACTGGCTGGAGTTATCCTGGCAAGATCACAGGCTCAGAGATGTTGTCTCTTCCTCCCTTACAGGTGTCGGCCTTGTCTGACCCCACCCCAGCAGCTGACCAACACCCTGGACACCAGAGGAACTTTCACACCCATCATCACCCCAAAAAGAAGAGCAAGCATCGGGGTTCATCCCCACCACCACCTCATGAATTCAAAGCATACCAGCTGTATACCCTGTATCGGGGAAAGGATGGGAAAGTGATGCAGGTACCCCAGGGCCTGCCAGAAATGGGCACGGGAGCCTCCGCAGGGAGGCTGTGGGGCCCCTTCACCCAAATGGTGTCCATCCACTCCCGCCACTTTGGCGTAACAAACCGATGGGAGCTTTCTGCACTATTCTTTGGTGACAAGTCTCTGCGGGCCCCAGAGTGGAGAGATGGACAGCTTGATACCAGGGACCAGGTCTTTCCCTCTCTCTGTCCTCAGTGCCTACTAGAGCTGAGCCATGGAACATTCCAGAATCAGGAGAGGGATGAGTCTATCTTCTCTATCAGCTGCAGCCCTGCTCTCCTTTGTGGAAGAATGAAAGGTGGGGGAGGGCTGACTCCTCTTCTTCATTCCTCCTAGGCACCAATTGATGGGTGTCGCTGTGAACCACTCATCAACAAGCTGGAGAATCAGTTGGAGGCAACTGTGGAGGAGATAAAAGCAGAGCTGGCGGCGGTTCAAGACAAAATGAACACGAAGCTGGGACAGGTGGAGACTAAGACACAGCACCAAGTAAGCAAATGGCATGGCCTCCTCGTTGCCAGTTGTTCTGGCAAAAAATGAAATCAGAAGTGTTAGGACTGTGCTTGTAGCTCAGTGGGAAAGCACTTCCTGGCATGCACAAAGCCCTAGGTTCCATCCAAAAAGCAAATAAAGAACATAGGCTTTTGCATGTGCTGTGTGCCACCTTCCCAGCCCTGTGAGACTCTTATCTCCAATAAACCACCAGAAAACCAGAAGTGGCGCTGTGGCTCAAATGGTAGAGCACTAGGCTTGAGCTGAAGAGCTGAGGAACAGCACCCAGGCCCAGAGTTCAAGCCCCACAACCTAAAAAAGTCTGATGCAGCCTGGTCTATATAGAAACACCTTATCTCATAAAAGAAGCTGGGGGCTGGGAAGGTGGCTCAATGGTAGAATGCTTGCCTTGCATGCCTGAGGCCCTGGGTTCGATTCCTCAGCACCACATAAGCAAAAAGAAAAAAGCCGGAAGTGGTGCTGTGGCTCAAGTGGTAGAGCGCTAGCCTTGAGCTGAAGAGCTGAGGGACAGCGCGCAGGCCCAGAATTCAGGCCCCACGACCGGACCCAAAAAGAGCCAGGCACTGGTGGCTCACGCCTGTAATCCTAGCTACTCAGGAGGCTGAGATCTGAGGATCAAGGTTCAAAGCCAGCCCGGGCAGGAGAGACCGTGAGACTCCTATCTCCAATAAACCACCAGAAAACCGGAAGTGACACTGTAGCTCAAGTGGTAGAGCGCTCGCCTTGAGCTGAAGAGCTGAGGGACAGCACCAGGCCCAGAGTTCAAGCCCCACGACCGACAAAAACAAAACAAAACAAAAAACTGGTGGTGGCAGGGTGGAGGGGGGTCTTAAACTGCTTTTGATTATACAGTGTTATAATCCCATTTACAGAGTATATTTACAAAATAATTAGAAATTATAAAGTTAGCCAAGCACCAATGGCTCATGCCTGTAAACTGTCATTGCTGTTCAAAGACAGCCATGGTAGGAAAAGTCTGAGTCTCTGATCTCCAGTTAACCACCAAAAAGTATGGAAATGGATCTGTGGCTCAAATGCTCCAGCACTGAACACAAAAGCTAAGGGACAGTGCCTGGGCCCTGAGATAAATCCCCCATATCAGCATGCGCGCGCACACACACATACATATACATATGTGCGCATACACACACTGCCATCCATATTAGCTAGACTGTGCCCAGGGAGGGCCAAATGATTTGAATGGTAGGAATTCCAAGGGCCTCTTTAATACGAAGGAGGTAACGGACTGGATTCCATATGGCAGGGACAGGCCCAGGGCCCAGGTGATTCAGGTTGCCTGCACCAGTCCACTGTGCCCTGTGAACCAGCTCCATGTATACATGGTTCTTCTTAGAGCTCTTCGCTTCTATAGGGTGAAGACGGGAACAGAGAGAGTAGGCCACACCTGCAAAACAGAGACTTCACAGACAAACCTGGAGACGGACAAATCAGCAAGTGCTCCCATAGCTCCACAACTGATATTTCTTTGTATATTGCTGGACATCACTGTGTGGAATGCCATTTATATCACCAACAGGAGAGAAACTTGCCAGTGAGCCTTTTCGGCTGGATTCTGCTAACAATATTGATTTTTTTTTTCCATTTGGACATTGTCAAAGCAGTAAAAATGTAGCCCAAGTTGGTGTTTAGGCCTTTAGAGAATATCAGAATGGAGAAAGGCCACAAAAGGGTACATGACTAAAAGGTGACTGTCACTTGTGCTCTAAAGCAATCCTTTAAATGCTTTCCACACCTGTCTACATAAGCTTTAACTCCTTTTATGAAGCAGTGAAAATACCCTCTTTCTGGGAAAGCCGGATGAAATGGAAGGTTCAGCTTGTTATAATTGCACGGGTAGAATACATGAAGCAATTGCTCCTGATTTTAGGTAGTCTTGAAACTCATGATCTAAAGCTTGTAGTTCTTTTTGGCCTACAAGATCTGCATTTGCTCAAGTGGCATGCATTGATTCAGTATTCACAAAACTTGGTTTATTTTCTTATTGTTTTGCTGGTTCTGAGGACTGAACTCTGAGTCTGGATGGTGTTCCTGACCTTTTTGTGCTCAAGGCTAGTGCTCTATCACTTAAGCCACAGCTCCACTTCTGGCTTTTTTTGTAGTTTAGTGGAGATAAGAATCTCACAGACTTTCTTGCCTGGGCTGGCTTTGAATCTTGATCCTCAGATCTCCTGAATAGCTAGGATTACAGACATAGCCATTGGTGCCCAGCTATGTATGTATGTATGTGTGTGTGTGTGTGTGTGTGTATGTATTATGCCAATACTATGGCTGAGTTCAGGTCCTGGTTTCTATCCCTTAGCTTTTTTGCTCAAGGCTAGCACTCTAGCATTTAAAGCACATCTCCACTTCTGGTTTTTGTTTTTATTTTTTGCTGGTTAGCTGGAGATAAGACTCTTGTGGATTTTCTCTTTCCTGGGCTGGCTTCAAATTGTGAGCCTCAGACCTCAGCCACCTGAGTAGGATTATAAGTGTGTGCCACCAGTGCCTATCAGAACTTGTATCTTCTTAAAATGTTTTGGTCAGTTGTGGGTTTGAAGCTGGGGCCTGGGTGTTGTCTCAGAGATCTTTTTGATCAAGGTTAGCACTCTACCACTTTGAGCCACAGCACCACTTTCAGTTTTCTGGTGGCTAATTGGAGATAAGAGACTTACAGACTTTCCTGCCCGGGCTGGCGTTGAATCAGGATCCACAGATCTCAGCCTCTTGAGTAGCTAGGAGTACAGGCGAGAGCCTGTAGTCAGTGCCTGGCTTAGGGCTTGTATTTTTAAGACTTCAGATGCAATAAAGAAAGAAAACTGGCCTTATGGAGATGTGCACAGGAATTCTGGAGAGCCCCAGAATCACCAGATGAAAATAGAATCGAATGGGTTGTTGGAATTTACTTGCCTGCGTTGTGAACTCTGCTTGGCAGGCCGGAGCCCGTCCATCTGCGGAGAGACAGGGCTCATCCTTACCTCAACCCAACATGATGCTTTGAATCTCTCTCTGTTCTCTTGAATCTTAGATGCGTGTTTTGGACAAGCTGATGGTTGAGCGACTGTCAGCAGAGAGGACAGAGTGCCTGAGTCGCCTGCAACAGCACTCTGATGCGGAGAAGCACGAGGGAGAGAAACGCCAGGTACAACTGGGTTCCACTAGCTCTTTACTACGGTTCATTGAATGGCCACTAAGTTAAAAGATTGACACCCAGCCCTGAAAACACAAATGCTAAGACTCCAGAAGAACACTGGCATTGCATAGTGAAATGCAGCCAGTAGCACAGTCTGTGGGGTCTGTTACTGAATATACTGGGGGAAGTCACACACGGCTGCCAGAGTCTCCTGTGTATAAGAAAAGCTCATGAACCATTGCAACGGTGTGGAAGCAGTCATGGTGGCTTGGCATCTCTCTGCAACAATAGCTATGGAATGACTCTTTGAGAGTGTACCAGTAGTTCAGGCCTTTAAGGAGCCTGGGTGCTGTGCCGGACAAATGTGGCTCTAATTCACTTAGTGAAGGTTATAGAGGGCTCTGGGTCTGGAGTGCTAAGTAAGCATGGCTGGTGGATGAAGAGTCATCTGTAATTTTTAGGTTTGTCAAAATGGTTATGTCAACTATCATAATTCACAAGTTCATTAAAAAATTGTTATGCGGGGCTGGGGAGGTGGCTCAGTAGTAGAGTGCTTGCCTTGCATGCATGAGGCCCTGGGTTCAATTCCTCAGTACCACATAAGCAGAAAAAGCTGGAAGAGGTGCTGTGGCTCCAGTGGTAGAGTGTTAGCCTTGAGCTGAAGAGCTGAGGGACAGTGCCCAGGCCCAGAGTTCAGGCCCCATGCCCAGAAAAAAAAAAAAAAAAAAAAGTTGTTATTGGTACAGAGGTTTGAACTCAGGGTCTTATGCATGAGATATGCACCTGCTCCTTTTGCTTAGTTATTTTTCTGATAGGGTCCTATACTTTTTCCTGGGGCCAGACTGAACCAGAGCTCTTTTATCTATGCCTACCATCTATGCCTACCTATGCCTTCTGCTTAGCTGGAACGAGTCTACTAAGTACAGGTTAGCTTGTTTGAAATGGGATCTTACCAACTTTTTGCCTGGGCTGGTGTCAAACTGTGATCCTCCTGATTTTCTTCTTCTGAGTAGTTGGGATTGCAGCTATGAGTCACCATGCTCAGCTCTAAAAGTTTATTCTTTATGTTTTAATTTATAAGCCACCTATCAAATTCACCTTTCTCTTTTGTATACTGATGATTTTTTTTGTAGATGTCCTTAGTGGATGAATTAAAAACCTGGTGCATGTTAAAGATTCAGAATCTGGAACTGAAGCTTTCTGGAGATTCTAGGACCTCCAGGGCTAAATCCACACCATCCACATGTGACTCCTCTACAGGTAACCAATGCAGTCAGAACTCTTGTGTCCACAGGTAACGAAACCTCCCCGTCCCTAGATATGTTCTCTGATGATCCAAAGGCAGTCCACAATGTGGCACCATGGAAACACTGGGCAAGAACCATGGTTCACTTACAGCTACATATTCAAATCCCATAAGGTGCCCTTGAACTTAGGCTCCTCTCCCCTAAGCCTCCTTAGTTAGTATCTCATTTGCAAAATTGTATTTTGAGTCTGGAAATATGGCTCATAGTTAAGAGTGATTGCCTAGTATTCAAGGCCTTGGCTTCAATCCCTAGCACCATCAAAAATGAACTTAATAAAAACCAAGACATACTTGAAGGAAGGAATAAGAGAATTGTTGATTAGTATTAACAGTGCCTCAAGTGTAATATTGATGGGTGTTACACTGATCAAAACAAACTAAGCAACTCAATGGCAGTGGTGGGAGGGAGAGAATGGGTGGAAAGAGGGAACAGCTGACACTATGCAAAAAGAAAGGAAAGTACACCTCACCCGATGTGGAAGAAGTAACTGTATTGTCAAAGCTCATAGAACTCATAAACTTTATAGTCCATGATAGACAATTTGCCCCATGAAAGTTAGAATGTTTGTGAATTTAACTAAGTATCACTATCCCACAACATTATAAAATTTGTGAAATTACGTAATCACTTAATCACAATAAAGAATTTGCTACAAAAAAATATATTGATGGGTGTGGAGCCAACCCCAAGGACAAGTGCTGATAAATGCCTGTCTATCTCCTCAGCAGGACACTCTCCCTTTTTGTGCTCTTTCCCCTTTCTCCTCTTTGATTGGCCTTCAGCCTTTGTCCAGTTATGGAAAGCCTCATTAAGTCTAGTTTAAGCATTGAGCTTGCACCAAGTACTAAGATATACATCAAGGAGAGTACTTCATAAGCACCCTAGTGCTTTTTTTTTTTTTGGTCCGGTCATGGGGCGTTAACTCTGGGCCTGGGCGCTGTCCCTCAGCTCTTCAGCTCAAGGCTAGCACTCTACTACTTAAGCCTTTCTGGCTTTTTTCTTTTTGCTGTTGTGGTGCTGAGGAATCGAACCTAGGGCCTCATGCATGCAAGGCAAGCACTCTACCACTGAGCCACCTTCCCAGTCCCACCCTAGTGATTTCACTGAGGATAATTCTGAGCATTCAGAGCCTGGCAGTCCTTACAGAGGGACGTGGCTATGCCAAATGTTTCGTGTAACCAGAGCCATGCCTGGAGCTATATTCTTTTATCTGTTGAAACATTAGGAAATACCCTGAGCAAGTTTTTCTTGGTGGGACTAGTCTTGGAGCTTTTTGTGGCCCTGTACTGGAAATCGTGGGAAATGGGAATAGAATCACCTTTCCAAATTGGAGTCTGGGTTAAGAAATTGGTACATTTGCTGGTCCAGTTAGTAGTTCCCACCTGCATGGAATCTTTGTTACTCAAGAGGCTGAACTGAGGATTAAGCTCTAGGCAGACAAATCTGAAAAGACTCTGATCTCTATTAAAAAGCCAGAAGTAGAGATGTGGCTCAAGTGGTAAAGCTCCAGCCTTAGGCGAAAACGCTATGTAAAAGCACAAGGCCCTAAGTTCAAGCCCCAGTACTGGCACCAAAAAAAAAAAAAAAGGAAAGTAGGAAGGAAGGAAAAAAGAAGGGTAGAAAAAAAAGAAAACTGAGCCGGGCGCTGGTGGCTCACGCCTGTAATCCTAGCTACTCAGGAGGCTGAGATCTGAGGATCGCGGTTCAAAGCCAGCCCGGGCAGGAGAGACCGTGAGACTCCTATCTCCAATAAACCGCCAGAAAACCGGAAGTGGCGCTGTAGCTCAAGTGGTAGAGCGCTCGCCTTGAGCTGAAGAGCTGAGGGACAGCGCCCAGGCCCAGAGTTCAAGCCCCACGACCGACAAAAAAAAAAAAAAAAAAGAAAACTGAACTGGTATATTTGTCCTAAAGAATAAGGGTACTCATTCACCTGGTTAATGCCCCTTTGTGTTTGGAGATGCTTGTTGGTGAGCTGGCATTAGGAAATGTAACTGGGGGTCTTTTGGGGTACACTGAGACAGGCTAAAGGAAAAAAATCAGCCAATTTTCTCAGCTTATAACAGAATCCTTGAGAGTCGTGCCAAGTCAAAATGATAGTCCTGGGATGAAAACATGAAAAAGAGCATGGAGAAGTTGCATGGTGGGTTGTGACGGAGAAGGCCAATACCGCCCCCGTGCCCCGTGCCCCGTGCCCCGTGAGTGTGGTGTCTCTGATGTTTGGTTTCCTTTAAAACAGGAATGGACCCATCAGTAGCGACTGCAGGTCCTGCAGTGACATCGGACAGTTCCTCTCAGGTAGTTAGGCCCAAGGAAAAGGCCCTCAATTCCACTGCTACCCAGAAACTCCAACAAGAGCTGTCTTCCTCAGACTGTACAGCCTCCCGGGTGAGGAAAGTCAAGGTCCAGGCAGGCCTGCTACCCTCCAGTGAGGCAGCTAAAGGTGACCAGCAGGCTGGGCCCTGTGTCAACAGAGGCACTCAGACCAAGAAGTCTGGGAAAAGTGGGCAGGCAAGGCATCGAGGCCAGCAGCCAGCAGCCAGCAGCATCTGCGGCCCAGCTCCACCAGCAGCAGGTGGTGAGCAGACTGCCCCTCATGTTCGAGATGCTTCTCAAGCACTGGAGCTCACCCAGTATTTCTTTGAAGCTGTTTCTTCCCAGATGGAAAAGTGGTATGAAAGGAAGATTGAAGAAGCACGAAGCCAAGCCAATCAGAAAGCCCAGCAAGACAAGGCCATACTGAAGGAACACATTAAAAGTCTCGAAGAGGAACTTGCTAAATTGAGGAGTAAGGTGCAGAAGGAAAATTAAGACTTGGGAACAAAGGCAGATTCTTAAATTTTGGGTTCTGCAACTGCCAAATAGCTATACCCAGGGAATTGCTTATTGTATGCAGACTTTGCCTTTTAAGAAAAATCGCCAATTACTAAAATATGCCAGACACCTGCTTCTTACGCCTGGAAGTATTACAATGTCAACAACAAAGCTGAAACCAGGGGAAGCTTGCTTAGTTTCAGGTTTCATTAGAAGCTGTAAACCTCAAGGCAAGTTCATCTGGAGTTCAAAAGCTCAGTTTTAGCAAGTCACATTAAGAAATCATGTGATGTTTATGTCTAGATCCTAAACTTTCAGGACATGTAAAAAAAAGTCAAAAGCAGGGCCTGGTAATGGGGGCTCACCTCTAGAATCCTAGCTACTCAGGAGGTTGAGATCTGAGGATCAAGGTTCAAACCCAGCCCTGGCAGGAAAATCTGTGAGACTCTTATCTCGAATTAACCACCAGAAAACTGGAAGTGGTGCTGTGGCTCAAAGTGGTAGAGCATAGCCTTGAGCCAAAGAGCTCAGGGACGGAGCCCAGACCTCAAGTTCAAGCCCCACAACCAACCACAAAGAAAAAGAAAAAGAAAAAACACACCTGATTGCTTGTGTTCATTCACGTACATGTATTCACCTGCTGTGCCTAGACAAGAATATCTTTCTGTACCAGAGCTGGAACTCTGAGATGTACCAGTCCATTGCTCTCCAATTTGTAATTCACTAAATGCTGGTGTTTCCACCAGAGGAAGAGTACCTGACATTGAAGGAAAAGAGATGCTCATGATGCCCAGAGATCCAGTAGATCTTAAAATTTTAAGTCAGTTTTATTATAATGAATAATTGGCTACCAGCAATGTTTGTAATGAGCCAGAATGAGAAAAGTTCCAGTCTTTTGATTATGATTTCTGCATTTCAGCCTGATTAATCACAATAAGCAGATTAATAAAAGAAAAAAAAATCATGTAACAACTGCCTGGACCTTCAACATATTCAGCCTATTATTGGATGGCAGCACCTTTGTTTTTATAAAGTTCCTGAAAGTATTTTATTTTGAATTGAGTTCTATCTCTGAATAACCGCAAAGGCTTTTGTCTGTTTTGCAGTGATGAAATCCAGATAATTGGATTACTTGATTTATACTCTGCTGTTAAGGCACAAGAAGAGGCTTTACTACCTGATGAAATAGAAGAAGTTCAGAAACTAAGCGATAACAGTAGCTTGGCGAAGTAGAAATTTTGGATTTAATTATCTCCCAAAATCTCATCCTCTGGAATGTGTGGTTTAGCCATCTTCACCAATGTTTATGTATGAGCCGGGCATGGGTGGCTCACGCCTCTAATCCTAGAGACTCAGGAGGCTGAGATCTGGGGATCATGGTTCAAAGCCAGGCTGGGCAGGGAAGTGAAACTCTTATCTCCAATAAACCACCAGAAAACCAGAAGTGGTGCTGTGGCTCAAGTGGTAGAGTGCTAGCCTTGAGCTGAAGAGCTGAGGGACAGCGCTCAGGCCCCAGAGTTCAAGCCCCACAACCGACCCCCCCCCAAAAAAAACCCCACAACAAATGTGTATGTATAAATAGAAACCCCAATTCTGTTTCTACAAACTGTTGTCTATAATTGTGAATAAATGCTGCTCATTGAGCCAAAGAGAAAATACTGACTTGCTGACATATGGGAACCCTAGAAAAATAGGATGTTCAGCTCCTCTGTGGAGGAGTTATGGGTTTTAGTACCAATCTATGAACATAGACATCGTCAGAAAGTATTTCAGATGCATGTCAAGTTGACCTTATGTGTTTGTGACTGTGTCTTGCTCCTGTCCTTGGGGAGTGGTGGTGTGTGTGCAGCCATTCCCATTTCTGTGGACTCTTCTCACCTCCTCCTCTCCTAATATACACACAGGCCTATAGGACTAGGGGGTACCTTCTCTTCCAAACCTATTGTAACCAAGGAATCACCCACTTACATCACTTCTGTTATTTGGGGACCTGACTATTACTCAAAGGAAAAAAAAATCCAAGAAGTTCAGCAAGTTGTACTTCAAGTAGAAGTTATTTTCACTCACCAAAATACTTCCTATTACCTCAAAGTATCCTGAGAAATGCTAAAAAAAAATAGTTGTAACTGGACTAGCAAGTTTAGACCACAGAGTGCTAAGTATGGACCTCCTATTCAAGGCAGTGGTAGCTTACCACTGTGAACTGGGTGGTTTTTGTTGAGTCAAAAGGCAGAGGGAAGAGACTAGGGAGGAACAAGAAAGGGTAAATGGACTGGTGTAGCACGCTGCTTCGATTTTATCTCTTGGTTCTGTTATGAAAGAAAATCAAGTGAGGCAGAAAATAGAATAATGCCAGTCAGCCTATTAACTCCACACTTAAGTGGGGTTTTAATTTTTTTCTTTTTTGAGAGTCTCATTACAGATCAGGCTAAGCTCAAACTTGTGATCTTCCTGCCTCAGCCTGGGATTATAGACATGCACCACCATTATCTGGTTTTGCAATAGTGTTTTATTTGCAATAGCTGTATTAAGTCTGGTTTTTCGGGCTTGGTGTGTGTTTTCCTCTGTGCTGTGGGCTGAAATAAGCAAATGCCCCAGCTGGCCTTTCCAAAGACAGAGAACTATCAGCAGTACGGCTGTCTTGTAGGTCATGTTTCAATTGAGGCTGGAAACTTTCAGCAGATGTGGGGAAAAGCTATGGAAAACAGAAAATTTGTACATTATTAGTGTTTTTTTTGTTAATACTTTATTGAGTATACTAAATACCTGGGATATACTGAATATGTTCTCACCTTTGATTTTGGAGTCTGAAATAAAGGAAGTGATGTTTGTCTCTTCTGAGTTAAATGTTGGTATACCTGAGATGCATGTTGTCTATTTATAGTGTTTGTATCACCTTGAATCTGTGTTGCTCCAAGCATTAAACTTTCTCACCACTGTCTGGCTTAAACTACTTATTTAAAAGATGGAAAGTGTGACTACATTGCTTAGCCACTCTTTTCTTTTTTTGTTGATTTTTTTTTTGGGGGGGCGGGGTCTTGAATGCAGGGCCAAGCTCTTTTGCTCAAGGCTTAACCCCTATTTCCATCTGCCGTCGTTGACTTCATTTTACTGTGTGTGACAGAGCACTTTCACCCAAATCCCCTCACTGGTACACTTTAGAGACAACACATTGGCTTCAAAGCTGAGGTCAGGAGCACTGCATCCGAGTACAGCCACTGGATCATAGAAAGGTTTCTGGTGCGACTTTAGCTGTTTGACCACTTAGAAAATGCTGGGAAACGAGGAGGAAGAAACTTCAGTTTGGCGGAAATGTCGCTGTGGCTCAAGTGGTAGAGTGCTAGCCTTGAGCTGAAGAGCTCAGGGACAGCACCCAGGCCCAGAGTTCAGGCCCCATGACCAAAACAAAACAAACAAAAAACAACCCCTCCCCCCCCACCTCCAAGAAACCTCAGTTTGGTACAGTCAAGTCTTGAGCAAGCCAAGGTAATATACTTTTTTATTTTTTAACAAATTGTTCCTGTAGGGCTGGGAATGTGGCTTAGTGGTAAAGTGCTTCCTAGCATGCATGAAGCCCTGAGTTTGACTCCTCAGTACCACATAAACAGAAAAAGCAGAAGTGGCGCTGTGGCTCAAGTACTGAGTGTTTGCCTTAAACACAGAGAAGCTCCAGGACAGTGCCCAGCCCTGAGTTCAAGCCCAGGCAGCAAAACAAAACACAAATTGTTCCTATCAGTTAAAGTATATCTGCGGGTGATAAAAAACAAAAATGACTTAAAAATCAGTTTAAATTTTTTTTAGTGAGTGAAACTTTAACCTTTTATTTGTAATAAGGGGGAAATTATCTTTCCCTTTAATATTCTATGTATGTTTGGTGTTGGTATTGGAGCTTGAACTTAAGGTCTGGGCACTGTCCATTGGCTTTGTCACTCAAGGTTGGTGCTCTTATCACTTGAGCCACAGCTCTACTTCTGGGTTTTTTTTGTTTTTTTCTTTGGGTCCGGTCAGTCGTGGGGCCTAAACTCTGGGCCTGGGCGCTGTCTTCAGCTCAAGGCTAGTGCTCTACCCTTTGAGCCACAGCACCACTTTTGGCTTTTTTCTTTTTGCTTATGTGGTGCTGAGGAATTGAACCCAGGACCTCAGGCATGCAAGGCAAGCGCTCTACCAGTGAGCCACCTTCCCAGCCCTCTCCTTCTGGTTTTTTGATAGTTACCTGGAGATAAGAGTCTCAGACTTTTTTGCTCAGGCTGGCTTTGAACTGTGATCTCAGCCACCAGCACCCAAGAAAAAATGTTGCCTTAAATCCAAGAGTCTCAAAAGACACAGTACAACATTAAAAAAAAAAAAAGTTACTTTTCAATCAAAAGACAAAAGATAACTTACTAAAAGTCTGACAAGTGACCCGATGCCAGTAGCTCATGCCTGTAATGCTTACCAGGCTAGATGCAGAGATCTGAGGATCACAGTTCAAAGCCAGCTCAGGCAGGAAAGCCAGTGAGACTCTTATCTCCAATAAACCACCAGAAAACCAGAAGTAGCACTGTGGCTCAAGTGTAGAGAGCTTGTCTTGAGCTGAAGAGCTAAGGGTCAGCACCCAGGCCCAGAGTTCAAGGCCCACGACCGGCAAAAGTCTAACAAGCAGAGACAATAGCCCTAGTGATTTATAGTCTGGCAGATGAGTTTGTCTCAATCCCCTTTGGGCCTTACCATACACATAATCTCATCTCAGGGCCAATGGCCTGCTTCCTGCTTTTACTAGCATTTTTCCCCAGCTGTTCAGGAACAACTTAGACAAGTTGGGGTCTCCGCCTAAGCAGGAAAGGCAATGGTATAACTGCTATACTACAAACAGCATAGAATATATTCCACCATCTATAGTTATTACAAACGTCTTTGTTTCTAGGCATATCTACAGCAATACTAGTCAAGTGAATTTAAAATTCCAAATGATACATTTTTAGTGCCTAGTACTAAGGAGGTAGGCAATCTATTATTTGAGCCATGTTCCCCTAGGCCTTTTTGCTTGTTATTTTTCAAATAGGATCTCAAGTTTATGCCCAGGCCAGCCAAATCATGTGTCTCTTATTTATGCTTCTTGCCTTGCCTACCTGGGATGATAGGTGTATACCACCATCTGCCGGAGAGGTTCATCTTGATCAAAATCCAGCTTTCTATTGGTTGAGATGTGGTCTTGAGAGCTTTTTTTTGGTCTGGGGCTGGCTTGGAACTACCGTCCTCATTTCTGCCTACCAATGTGTGAGTCACCAACATCCAGCCAAAAGATCTTTTTAAATATAAAAGAATTGGTTTATTATAGTTTACATACATAAAATTGAATATTCAAACAATAAGCTTTGGGAAAAAAAGTTTAACATTTAAAGAGGCAATCTATATTTGAGCCTGTGTGGAACCATACCACACTTGTATCACTGCAAAATTCTGTCTTTGTCTTTCAGGTGCTGGGCTAATTTCTGAGCTCTGTTGATAAAACAGAATTGTGTTGGATACAAGGTTGACAATCCGGGGTTAGGAAGGTGGCTCAGCAGTAGGTGCTTGCCTGGCATGCATGAGGCCCTGGGTTCAATTCCTCAGCACCACATAAACAGAAAAGGCTGGAAGTGGCACTGTGGCTCAAGTGGTAGAGCGCTAGCCTTGAACTGAAGAGCTCAGGGACAGCACCCAGGCCTAGAGTTCAAGCCCCACAACGGACAAAACAAAAACAACAATCCCAGAGTTCTCCTCTGCTTTCACTAAAGTACTTGTATAAATTAGACATTTTCCAAGAATAACCTGAAACAACTTTGTTGTATTTGTCTGTGTTGGTGTTCTTCAAATTATCCTCTTCAGGTCGGTGGAAGAAAATGTAACTAGCTCTTTAATTATTCACATCATTTGGATGTTAAGTTAATCGTGGGAATTCCTTGTCTTCTCTCCCTTTTTTGGTAGTTCAATGTGTTCGTTAGCTTTTTTAAGAAAAAATTCTAAGCTAGGCGCCAGTGGCTCTCGCCTTTAATCCTTGTTACTCAGGAGGCTGAGATCTGAGAATTGTGGTTCAAAGCCAGCCCGGGCAGGAAAGTCTGTGAGAGTCTATGTCCAATTAACACCAGAAAAACAGAAGTGGCACTGCGGCTCAAGTGGTAGAGCGTTAGCCTTGAGCTCAAGAGCTCAGGACAGCAGTTTTAAGAGTCCTTGGTTAACAAGTGATGACACCCGGAAGAACATACTTCAATCTTGAAAGGGAATGCAGAAGGATTTTTCCAACAAAGTTCCAAGAAGTGTTTCCTAAGGTCAGTATAGTTCTATTCCTAAATTCAGTATTATTTTGAACAGGTTTTTTAAACTTACATATCCTACATTTTAAGTGGATTTGAGTATAGTCACTGGGTCTGTGTGTATATATATACTTTTGTGTGTGTGTCTGTGTTGGTCCTGGGGGTTGAACTCAGTGCCCAAGCAGGGTTTTTTAAGCCCAAGGACCAGCGCTGAGATATTTCATGAAAACAAAATCACATGCTATCTTCTATAACTAGCTCCTATAAAATGGTATCAAAATCCATTCATGTGTATCATTTATCAGATTATATTATCAAATATTTTTATTGTATGAATATTCTGTACTTTATCCATTTATCAGCTAATGGATATTTTGGTTGTTTCCACTATTTGGTTATCATGAAAATGCTGAACATTGATGAACAGATTTCTTTTTTTGCCAGTCCTGGACTTGAACTCTGAGCCTGGGCACTGTCCCTCAGCTCTTCAGCTCAAGGCAAGCACTCTACCACTTGAGCCACAGTGTCACTTCCGGCTTTTTCTGCTTATGTGGTGCTGAGGAATCGAACCCAGGGCCTCATGCACGCAAGGCAAGCACTCTACCGCTGAGCCACCTTCCCAGCCCATGAACAGACTTCTTATAGGAGAATTGCTAAATCACATGGAATTCCCTGTTACCTGATGAGGAACTAATGTTTTTATTCATAGTGCCTGAAGTTATTTTGTTTCCATCAGCAATATGAGGGTTCCAAATTCTCTATATGTTCACCAACATATTTCATTTTTACTCACAGATTCTATTGTAGTGTAAGTGAAATAAATGTTCTCTTGGCTTTTGCCTTTCCCTGATGATTGTGATCTTCTTTTTATGTGCTAGATACCTGGCCATTTGACTGACTTTGAACTATCAAAAATAGAGATTTGAAAATACTTCAGATATGGTATAATTATCATTTTGCTAAAGCAAGTGTTTTCTCTAACTCCTTTAGCTGTATATTGCCTTGAGTAATCATCATGCGGATGGTATCCTGTAGGAGAAAGTGAAATCTAGTCATTGTCTTACCAGGCTCAACAAGGTACAGTTCTACTGTTTTATTTATTATATTCAAGAACCAATAGTAGGGAGTCAGGGGGTGTAGCTCAGTGGTGGAGGGTGGACTTGGCATGCACAAGGCTCTCATACAATGGCAGCACCAAAACCACACACCCACACCCACACCACCAACAGTGGGAACTAGAGCTGCTGCATATTTGAAAGCCAAAAGCTATATGGAACAGCATGAAAGCGAGGTAACGCTAATGTCCAGTTACAGCAATGTTAGTAAATTTAAAATATTTATTAAAAAATCAGCAATGATCATTGATGATCAAAGTATACCATCTCGGTGACATTCGTTCTCCAAGATGTTCCTAGCATTTCACAAATCAATTCAAAAGAGTCTGGGACCGCCCTCACCGTTCTCTAGTTCTTACCTCTTCGGTAGCACCTTTGTTCCTTTTAAATTCTTCCCTTGCCCAGTCCTTCAGGTATTTGCGATCAGAATCATTTGGAACCTGTCGAATTGCTTGCAAAATCCTTCTGTAGAGGTGGAGGACCTGTTGCCTTCTCATGAACTATTTAGGAGAGGGGAAATGGGGGGGGTGTCCTCATTATTATCTTGGTAAAGAAAGTGGTAATGAGGGGGGGGGGCGTTTGCTTACTCTTAAGAAACTTAAATTGAGGTGACTCCTACTTGTCAGAGAGAGGATCGCCCGTCTCCTAAAGCTACCATAGCTATCAGCAACACCTGTGTGCAATTAGCCCAGCTGAAATGGTTCGGTTGCGTGGTCTGGCCGGTGCGTTACCACGGGTCGGTGCAGCAGGACACCTCTACCTTGGCCCGAGAAACCGGAAGATGAAGCGCCCGCCCCGCCCCGCAGCAGGAAGTCCCGCCCCCGCGCCTACGGGCTCGAGCCCGGGACTAGTCCAGGTTTCCCTTTCATCCCAACCTGTCCCACTCTATCAACAGGCTTGCGAGTCAAGAGGTTCAGAATCTAGAATTGCTGCTTTAGAAGAACGGAGTCGGCTGGTACCTGCTTTAGAGTTAGCGTAGCTGGCGGCAAACGGGAAGCGGCCATGTTCTCCCCCACGGAGGGCTCCAAACTCTAATGCGCAAAAGCGGAAGTGAGGGAGGTGTGGGGCGGGGCTATGCCGGTGTCCTTGGAGACGGCGTTGTGTCCGGGAGCCGGAGCCTGGCGGGCGGGAGCGAAGCCCGGGGCGTGCACGCTGGGCACGCCGCAGACGGCAGCAGCAGCGATCGCCAACTACGAACCGGAAGGCGCTGGGCACGGGTCTCGGCGTGCGATATAGCGAGGCATCTATTACGTGGAGGAAAGTGTTTCACGGAGGGGAGACAGCTAAGTTCGTGTGCCCTTTGGGCCTGCTGCGTGTCAGCCTGCGCCGTTGGAAAGGCCTGGCTGGGGCTCGTGGCCCAGCGCCCCGGCCTCAGCGCGGGAGAGCGAGGCCCGGCTCGGAACTGTCCCTTCAGTGTTGGCGTCCCGCACGCCTTCCCATGGTGGGGATATTCAACTAAATGTTAGGCAATCGCTCCGTATCCCCAGCTCCCTCCCCCATTCTGAGATAGAGTTTCGTGAACGTTCCCCGGGTTGACCCCTAACTCCGTCGATTCTGCTTGCTTCTGTCCCCAATAGCTGGGATTTCAGCTATGCACCCACCTAAGCCTGGCTCCATTCTCTTCTTTTTGCAAGTATTTCCCCTAAGCAGTGCTCATCAGCGTTTGTGACAAGGCTTCAAGGTCTGTCTCACAGGTGGAAGAAGCCAACATGTCGAGCCTCGAGCTTTTACTTTCTAGTTTAATCTCCATGACGCACATCCTAAAGTTGGATATCCAGAATTGAGGTTAGTGAACTTTTTGCCATATTGTTTTCCAAACAGTACTGTATCTAATTAAAGTACCACCCCAAACATCCATTCAGTTACCCCGTTGCGAAGCACCTGCTTGATTGTATCTGCCTGGTGAGAGTTCAGATGCTTTTCCTAAAGCTGTGTTCCAGCCTCTTTTCCCCACCTGTTTCCTCTCTCTCAAGTGTGAAGTGAAACAGCCTCTACCTCACAAGCACCAGAACTACTAAGAAACAGGATCGTGCACGTGTAAGAATTTGAATCGTTAGCTCTTTTGCTTTACCCTGAATGCATTTTAGCCAATAGCTGGGTGACAC